>NW_012101643.1:2311657-2313311 GCF_000951045.1 Mandrillus leucophaeus | reverse complement strand
TGAGCCACCGCGCCCGGCCGGCAGAATTCTTTTTAGGGGAGGAAATATGATTCAGCAAAGCATGTAAGAAACCATTTGGCCTTTGGGAATGTTCGCCCTCAGAATACGGCTTGATAAGCCAGAAGGGAGATGCAGAGACACGTCCCTGAGAGCTCATGGGGGTGTTTAGGAAGGAGAGAGAAGGACGTCTGGAGAGAAAGAAGGGGCTCAGGAAAACGGCGGAATGCTGGAGGCCACATCAGAAAGCTCATCAATGCGGGGAGGAGCCGAGCGCTCTGCAGAGCAGGTGAGTCTCATATTCTCCCGCAGGTGATCTGCCAAACTGCGGTACAGGGTGAACTTCTGTCCTGACTCTTGAATTCCTAACAACCTGTACTGTGCACAGTTATCTTATGTAAATGTGTTTGTTACACATCAAGAAAAAGGGCTGTCTTTGTTCTCTGCCTTCTTTACAGAGCCCTCCGTATGTGACCTTCCTGGTTAGGAAAGAGGGAAGTGGAGGTACTTTGATCTGGATCAGGCATCCCCTCCTCTCACCCTATACTAATTTTTCCCACATCAGTTTTAAGAGCTTTGCACTTATAGGAGGAAAAGCGTGTCTGTTCAAATTGTCATTTTTTCAATATCACTTGCTCAGGAAGAGTTAACGCTCTGTCAGTGGGTAGATTATTACTAAGTTTTCCCATCTCCTAGTAGAATTGGCTAAAGAACTCCAGAGAGTGAGAAGGGCTTGGACTTTAGTCATGATTTTTTTTTTCCATCAGGAAAAAGCCAGTTAGATACGAGGAGGGAAAGGGCAGCCGCTTGGTTCAAAGGAATTAAAACGAGAAATGGAGTTTCAGCTGAGTGGAATGAGGCTGCTGCAGAGGCTGGCCTCAGGGCGAGGCTGGCCTCAGGGCGAGGCTGGCCTCAGGGCGAGGCTGACTTGCGTTACATGGAGAATACCCGGGCAAGAGGGTCCGCAGCAGACTAGGGATGGGGGATGCTGAACTTAGTGGGGTCCCCAACACAAGGGACATCAAAGACAGACTACAAAAGATGAGGGGGCTTGGTGTTCATGGGACAATAAATAACAAGAGAGGAGGAAACTACAAAGACGAATCTAATTCTGTGTGGAATGCATCGATGCTGAAAAGATCCCTGCGGAGGGATCTTAGGAGGAAAGAGGATGCGTGAAGACGTCCTCTTTCTCTTATGAGGACGCGTGAAGACGTCCTCTTTCTCTTATGAGGACGCTTGCAATGGAATTTAGGACTCACCAAGAGAATCTGCATTTATCCCTCATCTCAAGGTCCTCAGCCACATCTGCAAAGACCTTTTTTTCCAATAAGGTAACATGCACAAGTTCCAGGGGGCTGACGTCGTTGTCTCTCGGGAAACCATATTTTGGCCTCCCACAAGGACCTTCTGGTTTTAGTCTGCTTGTGCACTGTTGAGGTGCAGCCTTTTCCCATGCAGGCGGGATGGTGATCAATGAGTACATTAGGAAGGTTTTACTCAAGGGTTGCATCATGGTTCAAGCGCTGAAACTCCTAGTGCTCTCTCTAGACCGTATTGGATTAGAGGGGAAGTGCTAGTGAGGTTACATGCTTTGAGAATGTGAGAATGTGGAACCAAGGTGGGATAGAGCTGCCTTTTTTTTTTTTTTTTTTTT
>NW_012101643.1:2304587-2305292 GCF_000951045.1 Mandrillus leucophaeus | reverse complement strand
ACTCCCCCTTCCTTTCTTCCTTCCCAGGATTCTCATGCTCAGTGGGATTCTCTCTGCCCTCTGCTCCTCTGCCAGGTGGGTGAGAGGGTGGGAGGGCCCCGCAGGTCAGGTGTCAGTCTAGCTGGCTCCCCTCCCTTACAAAACAGGGCTCATCTGGGAAATCTCAGTGAGGAGAGTTCACAGTGAAAACACAAGAAATTCCATTTTCTACTATCATTCTTGCATCTCACAGCTTAGATCAACTGAGTTCTTTGGTTCCTGGCTTTTTTCTATCACAAACATTTAGGGTTCTCATATCCCTCATTCTAGTAGAAAAAGAGGAGGCAATAAAATCTGGGAGAAGGAAATTCTGTATTCTACAAATACAAAAACATGAGAAAGGATGGGGCTGGGCATGGTGGCCCCACACCTCTAATCCCAGCACTTTGGGAGGCCAAAGTGGGCAAATCGCTCGAGCCCGGGAGTTCAAGACCAGCCCTGACATCATAGTGAGTCCCTATCTCTACAGAAAATTTAAAAATTAGCTAGGCATGGTGGCACACCTTGTAGTCCCAGCTACGTGGGAGGCTGAGATGGGAGAAGAGCTTGAGCTTGGGAGGTCGAGGCTACAGTGAGTCATGGTTGTACCATTCAAGATCTGGGGGCAGAATTCTTTTTTTTTTTTTTTTTTTCAGTCAGAGTCTCGCTCTGTCGCCCAGGCTGGAG
>NW_012101643.1:2303202-2304537 GCF_000951045.1 Mandrillus leucophaeus | reverse complement strand
CTCGGCCTCCCAAAGTGCTGGGATTACAGGCTTGAGCCACCGCTCCCGGCCAAGCCTGGCTAATTTTTAAAAAAATATTTTATAGAGGCTAGGCACAGTGGCTCACGCCTGTAATCCCAGCACTTTGGGAGACCGAGGTGAGTGGATCACCTGAGGTCAGGAGATCAAGAGCAGCCTGGCCAGCATGGTGAAACCCTGTCTCTACTAAAAATATAAAAATTAGCCAGGTGTGGTGGCACACGCCTGTAATCCCAGCTACTTGGGAGGCTAAGGCAAGAGAATTGCTTGAACCCAGGAGGCAGGGTTGCAGCGAGCCAAGATTATGCCACTACACTCCAACCTGGGTCACAGAGTGAGACTCTGTCTCAAAAAAAAAAACAAGAAAAAGAAAGGAAAGGACTTGCATTGACTATCAGTAGTGGTTTACCCTTGCTCAGAGGGGGAAAGCGGGTTATTTTTATTTTTATTCTTTCTCTATTTTCCACATTTTCTAAAATAGACATATATATTTCTAAACATTTCTAAAATAATTTTTTTTTTTTTTTTGATACGAAGTCTCACTATTGCCCAGGCTGAAGTGCAGTGGCGTGATCTCGTCTCACTGCAACCTCCGCCTCCCGGGCTCAAGTGATTCTCCTGCCTTAGCCTCCTGAGTGGCTGGTAATACAGGCGCCCATCACTATGCCTGGTTAATTTTTGTATTTTTAGTGGGGACAGGGTTTCACCATGTTGGCCAGGCTTGTCTCGAACTCATGACCTCAGGTGAATCACCTGCCTTGGCCTCCTAAAGTGCTGGGATTACAGGCATGAGCCACCATGCCCGGCCTAAAATAAATTTATAATATCAAAGAAGACAATTAAGCTGCTGTCTTCCCTGGGGTGGTTCCCGTTCCCTCTCAGGTGCTGTAAAGGTGGAGTGATCTGGGTAAACCCACTTCCTGGGTTTAGGTGTTGGCCACTCAAGTTGCACAGAATCAAGTGTGTCTCCGTGAGTTCCGACTGAATCTTCTCTCACACCTCACTTCCAATCCATTTGCAAATCCTGCTGTCTCTCCGTTCAAAAATATTCTTAATCCAATCTCTTTTTACCTTTCTACTGCTAGTAATTTAGACATGACTTAAAATGTTTTCTTTTTACAGAGATAGGGCCTTGCTATGGTGCCCAGGCTGGTCTTGAACTCCTGGCCTCAAGCAATCTTCCTACCTCAGATTTTTTTTTTTTTTTTTTTTAAATGAGGCCCTATGTATGAATGTATGTTTGCCAAAGCCAGAAAGAACTTACCCTGCACTACAGTCTCCTAACTGGTCTGTCTGCTTCTCCCCTCGCCTTCTGAT
>NW_012101643.1:2298237-2300832 GCF_000951045.1 Mandrillus leucophaeus | reverse complement strand
TGGAGTGCAAATCTCAGCTCACTGCAACCTCCACCTCCCAGGTTCAAGCGATTCTCCTGCCTCAGCCTCCCAAGTAGCTGGGATTACAGGCATGCACCAAGACACTTGACTAATTTTTGTATTTTTAGTAGAGACGGGGTTTCACCAGTTGGCCAGGCTGGTCTCGAACTCTTGACCTCAAGTGATCCACCTGCTTCGGCCTCCCAAAGTGCTGGGATTACGGATGTGAGCCACTGTGCCTACGTTGAAAGCCTTACTGTGTGGGGGGTCCTCTGAGGATGGGGTACACTGCCTTAAGGTTCTGGGAAGGGCAAAGAAAGCATGCCGCAATGCTTCTAAAGTCCTTCCCTCTGGGGTTGGTGGCATCCATGGAGGCAGGGACAATGACAGGAGCGGAGGAGAAGCCTGGCCAGGACCACTAGTATGTAGTACAGGGCAGGATAGTTTCACAATCATCCTGTAAGAAATGTACTTAGCTTTAAGATGTAAGAAAATGTACTTAGCTTTATTATTAAAAATTAGATTTAGATTTAGCTCTAAATCTCACTTAGCATAATTTTGAGTAATTTAATCTCAATCATGTTCTAGGGGATGGGGGTGCTGGAGTCGAGATGAGGGGAGGAAGGGTTACCATGTCATAAAATCATTTAAGAGTTCATGGCGTTTAAGACATACACATCTCAGAAAATTTAAAGGGGTAATGTGTTAGTGCCCTGTGGCTGCTGTAACAAATTAATACCAGCTTGGTGGCTTAAGACAGCAAACATGTATTCTCTCGCAGTTCTTGTGGCCAGAAGTCCTACACCAAGGTGTCAGCAGGACTCCACTCTCTCGGAAGCCTCTAGGGGAGAATCCTTCCTTGCATCTTCTAGCTTCCGATGGTTGTTGGCATTCCTTGACATTCCTTGGCTTGCAGTCTTCCAGTCTCCTTCTTCATATTCACCTTCTCTGTGTCTTCTTTTTTTCTGTCTGTCTTCTTTTCTTTTCTCTTATGAGGATACTTACAGTGGAATTTAGGGCTCACCAAGAGAATCTGCGTTTATCTCTCATCTCAAGGTCCTCAGCCACATCTGCAAAGACCTTTTTTTCCAATAAAGTAACATGCACAAGTTCCAGGGGGCTGATGTGCTTGTCTCTCGGGAAACCGTATTTTGACCTCCCACAAGGACCTTCTGGTTTTAGTCTGCTTTTGCATTGCTGAGGTGCAGCCTTTTCCCAAAGCATATGGTCTTTTTCAAAGCTAGGCTACAGAGGTCTTTTAAGGAGGATTCCAATCTCGGCAGTTAGTTTCCTATTACCCTGGATCTCTGTTATTTAAGAAAACTCCATTCCCTCTCCCCTCTTCATTCCCAAAGAAGATCTTTCTGTGGGGCCTGGATGTTCATGCAAGCCGATGCTCCATTCTCCATCCACTTTAATCCTCCCAAAGGACTAGATTCCCAAACAGAGAGGCTGTTGTCTGACTATGGAGGCACAGCCTAGAGGGCTTGTGTGGGTTACTGGGGTCAGTCAAGAAGGATGCAAGCTAAAAGGATAATAGAAAAAGACTGGGCTGCAGAAAGACTAACAGATACCGCAATAACATGTTGACTTATTGATCCTTGAAGGTGCTGGAACACAAGCCAGCATTGCCAGTAATTACTCAGTGCTATGGTTTAAATGATTGTCACCTTCAAAACTCATGTTTGAAATTTAATCCCCAATGTGGCAAAATTGAGAGGTGTGGCCATTAGCATGTGATTGGGTTCCGAGGAACCTGCCCTCATGAGTGGATTAATCCATTCATGGATTGATGGGTTAATGGATTAGTCGGTTATCATGGGAGGGGAACTGTGGTTTTATAAGAACAGGAAGAGAGGCCTGAGCTAGACCTGAGCTAGCACACTCAGCCCCCTAACTATATGACACCCTGCGCCACCTTGGGACCCTGTGGAGAGTCCCCAACAGCAAGAAGGCCCTTACCATTTGTGACCCCATTGACCTTGGACTTCCCAGCCTCCAAGAAATTTATTCCTTACAGTTATGGAGGCTGAGAAGTCCAAAGTCGAGTGGCTACATCTGGTGAGAGCCTTCTTGCTGGTGGGGACTCTCTGCAGCATCCCCAGGTGGGGTAGGGTGTCACATGGTGGGGGGACTGAGTGTGCTAGCTCAGGTCTCTCTTCCTCTTCTTACTAAAGCCACTAGTCTCACTCCCATGATAACCATCAATCCATTAACCCATTAATTCATGCAGAGATCAATCCATCGAATGAGGGCAGAGCCCTCGTGACTCAATCACCTTTTAAGGACTTTCCCTCTCAATACTGCTGCACTGGGGAGGAAACCATAGCAATGGTATGTGAGTTTTATATTTTATTTTGTTTGGTTTTGGTTTTGGTCTTGCTCTGTTGCCCAGGCTGGAGTGCAGTAGTGTGATCATAGCCCACTACAGCCTCAAACTCCTGGGCTCAGGTGATCCTCCTGCCTCTGTCACCATGCCTGGCTAATTTTTTTTTTTTTTTTTTGAGACGGAGTCTCGCTCTGTCGCCTAGGCTGGAGTGCAGTGGCCGGATCTCAGCTCACTGCAAGCTTCGCCTCCCGGGTTTACGCCATTCT
>NW_012101643.1:2252173-2297027 GCF_000951045.1 Mandrillus leucophaeus | reverse complement strand
AGACATGACTTAAAATGTTTTCTTTTTACAGAGATAGGGCCTTGCTATGGTGCCCAGGCTGGTCTTGAACTCCTGGCCTCAAGCAATCTTCCTACCTCAGATTTTTTTTTTTTTTTTTTTTAAATGAGGCCCTATGTATGAATGTATGTTTGCCAAAGCCAGAAAGAACTTACCCTGCACTACAGTCTCCTAACTGGTCTGTCTGCTTCTCCCCTCGCCTTCTGATTTCATTACCTTTAGAAATCAGATTATTTCACTGTCATGCCCAAAGCTCTCCAGTGGTCTTCCCCAAGACCAGCCAGGCCCTGCATCCTCTGGCCAGCTCCGGTGTCCACTTGAACTTGATTTCCTCCTCATTCTCTCCTGCCCCCAGCACTCTGGCCTCCTTGTTCTTCCTCAGAAGCCCCAAGGATGCTCCTGTCTTTGCACTGCCTTTTTCTGCCTGGAAACATTTTCCTCCAGATACCCACGTGGCTCTGCCTCTTTTATCCTTTAGGGTTATATGTGCTCCTGTGTCACCTTATAGGGGAAGTTGTCCCTTACCGCCCCATACCAAACAGGGCCTCCAGTCTCTGGCCTTTTACTTTGCTCTTATTTTCTTCAGAATGCTTCTCTCTTCTGTGCCTAGAACAGTGCTTGGCACATAGCACCCAATACAATCTCGCTGAATGACTGAATGAATAGTGTAAGTAACAAATATCCGTTACTAACGCGGAAATTGATCCAGGTTATGTTTTGGTTTTCTTCAGAGAAACACCAGGATGTAACTGTCTCCTACCAGAGAAAACAGGGAAATGAGGTAGTTACTGAGTCATTCTGTCCCAGGCACAACTCTTACCTGAACGACCTAGAAAATCCAGATCAAACTATATTTGACCCAAATATAACAAGAACCGCTTCGATTTCCTCATTTTGTCAGTGGCAACCACGCCCTAGTTTGCTGAGATAAATTAGATTTTAGCTGAATGCAGTCATGGATCGCTAGCCTACCTAATGATAAGTAAATGAAATTTCTATTTTATCTCTTTTTAAAATGAGACCTTAGATTTACACTCATAGTTCTTTATGCACTTCACACACCTCTATGTGCACTGCATTTTTAAACTCTGTGTGCACTTTTATTTTAAGGCTTAAGTAATGTTGTTTATAGAGAATAAATGTTTTGTCTAAATATCAGAAGAGCTACTAGTTCTTTGTTTATTTCTTGAGTTTGTGCCCTGAGGTCTGCCTCTTTCCAATTTTGAGCACATTTTCCTCAATTGGATTTGAAAAGGAGGATTTTCCTTTCCTCCTGTCACTTTCTCAGTGAGTCACCTCCTGAGAAGTGGCTACTTCTTTCCACCTCATTCTTTGTTCCCTTAGTCCAAGAGAAAAATACAAAATAACACATAAAAAACTAACTGGGCTGGGTGTGGTGGCTCATGCCTTTAATCCCAGCACTTTGGGAGGCCAAGGTGGGCAGATCATGAGGTCAGGAGTTTGCGACCAGCCTGGCCAACATGGTGAAACTCCGTCTCTACTAAAAATATAAAAATTAGCTGGGCATGGTGGCGTGTGCCTGGAATCCCAGCTACTCAGGAGGCTGAGGCAGGAAAATCACTTGAACCCGGGAGGCAGAGGTTGTAGTGAGCCAAGATCGTGCCGCTGTACCACTCCAGCCTGAGCCATAGAGCGAGACTCCGTCTCAAAAAACAAAAAACAAAAAACAAAAAAACCTAACTGGAGAGATATTCTGTGTTCATAGATTGGAAGACTCATTATTGTGAAGACGTCAGTTCTTCCCAGCTTCATCTATAGATTCCTTGCAATCCTAATGAAACTTCCACAAGCTGTTTTGTGGATAACACCAAACTGATCATAAAATTTATATGGAAGGCAGAACACCAATAATAACAAACACAATCCTAAAAAAGAAGACAAAGGTAGAGGGCCGATACTATCTGACTTCAAGGCTCATTACAAAACTACAGTAACTGGGGCAGTGTGCTACGGTGAAAGAATAGACAAGTAGATCAATGGAACAGAAAAGAGAACTCAGAAACAGACCCACACAAATCGTCTACTGATCTTTAACAAAGGAGCAGAAGGGACAGTCTTTTCAACAAATGGTGCTGGAACAACTGCACATTCATAGGCAAAACAAAAGCAAAAACAAAACTAAACGCAGACCTTAACAACTTTTGCACAAATCAACTCAGAATATCATATGTAGACCTATATGCAAAATGTAAAACAAAAAAAGTTTGAGAAGAAGAAAACATAAGAGAAAATCTAGTGACTCTGGATTTGGCAGTGACTTTTGAGATACACCAAAAATGTGATCCGTGAAAGAAAAAGATTGGTAAGTTGGACCTAGTTAAAATTAAAAACTTCTTCTCTGAAAAAGATGCTATTAAGAGGATGGAAAGACAAGCTACAGACTGAGAGATTATATTTGCCAAACACATATCTGACAAATGATTGTTATCCAAAATGTACTAAATAACACTTAAAACTGAATTTTAAGAAAACAACTTAACTAAAAAAATCAGCAAAACATCTGAACAGACACCTCATAAAAGAAGAGATAAAGATGGGTGGGTGCGGTGGCTCATGCCTGTAATCCCAGCACTTTGGGAGGCCAAGGTGGGGGAATCACGTGAGGTCAGGAGTTTGAGACCAGCCTGGCCAACATGGTGAAACCCTCTCTCTACTAAAACTACAAAAATTAGCCAGATGTGGTGGTATGTACCTGTAGTCCCAACTACTTGGGAGGCTGAGGCAGGAGAATCACTTGAACCGAGGAGGCAAAGGTTGCAGTGAGCTGAGATCACACCACTGCACTCCAGCCTGGGCGACAGAACGAGACTCTGTCAAAAAGAAAAAAAAAAGATAGATGGCAAATAAGTGTGTGAAAAGATGCTCAACGTTATTTTTCATGAGAGAATTACAAATTCAAACAATAGGATATTACTACACACCTATTAAAACAGCCAAAATTAAAAAAAAAAACAAACCTGACAATACCAGAAGCTGATCAGAATGTTGAAGCAACAGAAATTCATTAACTGTTGATGGGAATGCAAAATGATCCAGCCACTTTTGAAGGCAGTTGGGCAGTTTCTTTTTCTTTTTTTTCTTTTTCGGATGTGGTCTTGCTCTGTTGCCCAGGCTGGAGTGCAGTGGTGTAATCATGGCTCCCTGCAGCCTTGGCCTCCTGGGCTCAAGCAGTCCTCCCACTTGAGCCTCCTGAGTAACGAAGACCACAGGTGCATGCCACCATGCCCAGCTAATTTTTTTTTTTTTTTTTTTTTTTTTTTTTTTTTAGAGAAGGGGGTTTTACTATGTTGCCCAAGTTTAGTCTCAAACTCCTGGGCTCAAGTGATCCTCCTGCCTCAGCCTTCCAAACTGTTGGGTTTACAGGTGTGAGCCACCACATCCAGCCTATTTATTTTTCTTTAAAAACCCAACATCCCATGTTAGATGTGGGTATGTCAGAGGGACATGGGAGTCAATAAGGAAAACTCCCAATAACCAAAGTGGAAACAATTTGAGTAACAACGTAAGTAAAGTAGTATTGGAGTATAGAGTAAATTACAAAATAAATATGTTAAAGTCCACACTGACACAAAGAAATGATTGAATACATTAGCAAATTGAGGAGGAAAAAAAAAGACAAATCTCCCATGCAGAAGAATTCCAAATAATTGAATAGACAGCCTCAGGGAAGGGGAACATAACTCCTCACTCTTTAAGTGTGGGCGGCACTAGGAAATTCCTTCCAAAGAGGACAGAATAGAAAAGAGTGAGTAACTTTACAGTGGAGAAAACAAAAAACACAGCCACAGTCAGGTGATCAAGTTTAAGGCCAACAGTAATCAATCGCATTGATAGAATATATCCTGTGTCATGGGGTGAATTGTATCCCCCCAAAAGATGTGTTCTGAGGGATTAGGGATCAAGACAAATCCTAATCCCTAATCCCTCAGAATATGACCTTTTTTAGAAATAGGGTCTTCGCAGATGTAATGAGTTAAATTGAGATGCGGTTGTACTGCGCTAAGGCAGGCACTTAATCCAATACGCTTGGTGCCATTATAAGAAGAGGAAAGAGTCGGCCTGGCACGGTGGCTCACACCTGTAATCCCAGCACTTTGGGAGGCCAAGGCAGGCAGATCACTTGAAGTCAGCAGTTTGAGACCAGCCTCACCAACATGAAATGAAACCCCGTCTCTACTGAAAATACAAATATTAGCCAGGCATGATGGCATACACCAGTAATCCCAGCTACTCTGGAGGCTGAGGCAGGAGAATTGCTTGAACCTGGGAGATGGAGGTTGCAGTGAGTTGAGATTGCGCCCCTGCACTCCAGCCTGGGCAACAGAGCAAGACTCTCAGAAAAAAAAAAAAAAAAAAAAGAGGAAAGTCATGCACAGAGAGGCAAGAAGGCCACGTGAGGGGTGGTTGCAGAGTGTGGAGTTATGGGATTAGAAGCCAAGGAATGCCTGGGGCTACCAGAAGCTGTAAAGGGCAAGGAAGGATCCTCCGCTAGAGGGTTCAGAGAGCATGGTCCTACTGACACCTTGATTTTGGACTTCTGGACTCCAGAACTGTGAGAGAATAAATTTCTTGTTTCAAGCCATTCCAGTTTGTGGTACCTTGTTCCTGCGGGCCTAGGAAACAGATACACCTGGATACCATGTGATGACAGTGGGGCTTTGTCTCTGTGCTCTTCCCTTCAAAAACCCATCACTCCAGTCTCATCATGATAAAAACAGCAGGCACATTACAGTACAAGGCAACCTACAAAATACCTGACCAGTATTGCTCAAAACTGTCAAGGTTGGCCGGGCACAGTGACTGTCACCTGTAATCCCAGCACTTTGGGAGGCCAAGGTAGGAGGAACACTTGAGCCCAGGAGTTTAAGACCAGCTTGGGCAACATAGTGAGACACCCTCTCTACAAATAATTAGAAAATTAGTGGAGTGTGGTGGTGCACGCCTGTGGTCCCAGCTGCTTAGGAGGCTGAGGTGGGAGGTTCGATTCAGCCTGGGAGGTTGAGGCTGCAGTGAGCTATGATTGCACGTTGCACTCCAGCCTGGGCGACAGAGCAGGACCCCATCTCAATTAAAAAAAAAAAAGGCCGAACACAGTGGCTCAAGCCTGTATTCCCAGCACTTTGGGAGGCCGAGGAGGGCGGATCACGGGGTCAGGAGTTTGAGACCGGCCTGGTCAATATGGTGAAACTTCATCTCTACTAAAAATATAGAAATTAGCCGGGCATAGTGGTGCATGCCTGTAATCCAGCTACTCAGAAAGCTGAGTCAGGAGAATCGTTTGAACCTGGGAGGCGGAGGTTGCAGTGAGTGAGATCGCACCACTGCACTCCAATCTGGGCGCCAGAATGAGACTCTGTTTCGAAAAAATAAAAATAAAAATAAAAATAAAACACACACAGACACAAAATAAAATCTTTCAAGGTCATCAAAAACAAGGAAAGTCTGAGAAACTGTCACAACTAAGATGAGACTAAGGAGACATGACAGCTAAATGTAATGTGGACTCCTGGATGGGATACTGGAACAGAAAAAGGTATACAGTAAGGAGATCTGACTAAACTGTGGACTTTAGCTAATACTAATGCATCAATATTGATTCATTAATTCTAACAAATGTACCATACTAGTGTAAGATGTTAATAATAGGGGAAACTGGGGGTGGGGTATACAAGAATGCTCTGTACCATCTTCTCAGTTTTGCTGTAAACCCGATAGTGTTCAGATTAAATTAAAAGTGTTTAAAAAAATGAACGAAAAACTAAAAAGAAAATAAACGAACACAACGTAGCCTGCCGCTTTAACTCAGTCAGGCATCTTCTTTGCTTTCATGAGAGCAGTCTGCTTTTTTACCCTCCCACTGTCGACACCCTCTCCTGTCCCTGCTTCCATGAAGATTGGCTTCTCTTTAGTAGCCCCCACTTCTCTTCCCATCAGCAATCTCGGTACAAAACCACCTGCTGTGGTCCGTTTCCCAAAGTCCCAGGTTTTGTCAGGAATGTCAAGGGTGGACTTTGGGGCTCTTCGTTCCCTCTCATCTTCGTCTGGAGTTTTCCTCAATGTGTATTTAGAATACATTGTTTCTGAGGATAATTGTGTGTCCTTGCGAGAGATGAGAGGATATTTGCAACACAAATAACCAACAAAGATCACTCAAGAATAATAAAGAGTTTCTACATATCACTAGAAAAAAAGACAACCCAATATAGAAAAATAAGCAAAAAGCAGAGAAATGCATTTCACAGAAGAGGAGCCACATATGGCCAATAAATATACAGAAAGATGTTAAACCAAATGAGACTGCACAGCATCTGTCCAATTTAAGACCATTTTATGCCCATGTGATTATTAAATGAAGTCTGCCAATACCAAGTATTAGAGATCAAATGATCAGTGGGATCTCCTACATATTACCAATGAGAAACTAAAGTAGCATGATCACTTTGGAAAATAATTTGGTAGTATTCTGTTTAATTGAATATTTGCCTATTTGGTATTCCACTTCTAAGTAAATATCCAAGAGAATCTTTAGCACATGCACCAAGATAATATACAAGAATGTTCACAGAATTCTTGTTCTACACAGGAAAGAATGAAAAAAAAAGTCCTTTGACAAGAGAATAGACAAATAAATTATGATATATCTACACAATGGGATATCATACCACAGTGAACATAAAGTAACCCCAGCCACATTCAACAACTTGGATGAATTTTAGCCATGCAATGTGAAGTAACAAGCAAAATTAAGCAATATATTGGTTAGGCATACGTATGTACAGGATAAACCAAAACCAAAACCAAAAAAGGATCAGAATGATAAACACAAAATTCAAAGTATTAACTCCCTTTAAGAGGCAAGCAGGGATAGACCAGGTGTGATGGCTCATACCTGTAATCCCAGCACTTTGGGAGACCGAGGTGGGCAGATCATGAGGTCAGGAGTTCAAGACCAGGCTGGCCAACATGGTGAAACCCTGTCTCTACTAAAAATACAAAAATTAGCTGGCATGGTGGCATGTGCCTGTAATCCCAGCTACTTGGGAGGCTGAGGCAGGCGAATAGATTGAACCCAGGAGGCGGAGGTTGCGGTGAGCTGAGATTGCACCATTGCACTCCAGCCTGGGTGACAGAATGAGACTCCGTCTTAAAAAAAAAAAAAAGAGGCAAACAGGGACATGGGATAGTGGTGAGCACATAGGGAGATGTATATCCGTGGTAAATTTTTAATTCTTGAGTGAGGCTGGCTTAACACTGTCTGTCATGCAGTAAAAATAAATAATGCAAATAAAAGAGGGGCTATGTAAGGACTGATCATGATTATGTGTCATGAACCAAGGACTATGCTTGGTTCAATGCCTTGCATTTAAAGCCCAAAATTAGACAAAACAAAAAGCTCAGTTGATAACTGTCTTAGTCTATTCCTGCTGCTATGACAAAATATCACAGACTAGGTAATTTATACAAATTTCACAATAGAAATTTGTTTTTTCGCAATTCTGGAGGCTGTGAAGTCCAAGATCAGGTGCCAGCGGGTTCAGTGTCTGCTGAGGGCTTCTTCTCCACTTCCAAGATGGTGCCTCTTGTTGCATCTTCAGATGGCAAAAGGGGTGACAGGGACTATGATGCTTCCTTCAACCTCTTTGACAAGGGCACTAATCGCACTAGTCACAAGGATGACTTAATCACCTCCTGAAGGCCCCACCTCTTAATACTACGATCACATTGGTGATTATGTTTCAACACAGGGAATTTGGGGGACACATTCAGGCCACAGCAATAACTTTTATGAGAAGAAAGACAACATATTTGGCTGATCACGGGAATAAGAGTTGCATTTGCCCAGACAGAGAGCTGGGTGACACATTCCAGGTGGAGGCTTCTCCTTGGAGTTTTTCCCTTGGAAGTCCTGGACTCCCTTTTACCCACCTCCGCAGTCCTGCACCTGCTCCCTTCTCTGTCTCAGTTTCCTGATCCTGGTGAGGGTAGCTCTCCTGCCCATTGCCTGTCCTCAGTGCCCACTGTTCATGTAATCACACACTCCTCATGTTTTAACTTTATTTCCTTGTAGTCACTTGCCTTTAAATTCATTTACCATTTTTGTTTTGCATCAGAAGTTTACTAACTGCTGCACTTAATTAATTAATTAATTTTTGAGACAGAGTTGCCCAGGCTGGAGTGCAGTGACACAATCATGGCTCCCTGCAGCCTCAATCTCCCGGGATCAAGTGGTAATCCCACTTCAGCCTCCCAAGTAGCTGGGACTACAGGTATGTGCCACCACACTCAGCTAATTTTTAAATTTCTTGTTGAGATACAGTCTCACTATGTGGCCGGGCTGGTCTCAAACTCCTGGGCTGAAGTGATCCTCCCGCCTCAGCTTCCCAAAGTGCTGGGATTCTAGGCATGAGCCACCGCACCTAGCCACTTGCTGCAATCTAAGAAGTGAACCACAATAAAGCAAAGTCAATGGAGACAAGAGGGCAAGGAATTGAGCTTGCTGGGAAAAACTTGTTCAGTTTCATCCATTGGTAAGACTTCATCGTTTCCATCACCCATTGTTTCTCCCCTTTGTGCCTTTAGGTAGGAGAATATCTGATGTAAGCCACAAAGTTTTACTCACAAATCGCACACCAGAAGTCTGGAGATCGGCAGTCCCAGAGGTGGTTCATGTACTGTTTCCATGGCGTCAGGGCCCAGGATCAGCTGCTCTTGGCTTTCCTTTTACTGGTGCCAGCTCTGTGCAGCTGCAGCACATAGCACCAAGTCCTCACAAGGCAACATCCAAGCTAGGAGGTGGGGAGAGCTCTCTCCTTCTATCACAGAGGAGTATCTTTCCCCAAGTGTTCCGGATCTCAGTTGAATCACATGCCTGCCTCAAAGGAGCAAAGAAGGAATGAGATTTCCATGATTCATTTAGCTCAACCACGATTCGTTCCTGGGCACTGGACATCAAGCCAGATGCACCCAGAACACAACTGGCTTTCAGCTAGCAAGAGAGGTGTGGAATGGAATGGCTGTGAGGAAAGCAAACCATGGCCTCTGTCACCCAAATGCTCTCTGGACACTTCAGAATGGGCATTCAAATGATAATACCAGCGCTCTGTATCTCACAGCACTTCACAGTTTGCAAAGCGCTCATGCACAGTGTTTCATTCGATTCTCGCCACCACCATGTGAGATGCAAGAACAGCTGTTCTTCTCCTTCTTTGGTAGAGAGGGAGACTGAGGACTGCAGGCAGTGAGTGATTCACCCATAATTTTGCAGCTTCTCAGAGCTGGAAATAGAACAAGGGCTTCCGACACGGACATCCAATATCTTTTCTACAATTCCTTCCAACGAGCACGTGTGGGATAACACTAGCAGCTCATAGATGTAGTTGCCCTGTAAGTTCTGTGTGAATTTCCTCCATGGGATGATGCCCTGCATGCTCCCAATAGATGTAGAGTGATAGGTGCTGTGTGGCTTAGCAGAGGCAGCTGCGGAGGAGTGAGTGGTGAAGCATTTTTACACAGACACGCCTTGTGCAAACTAAGCAATGCCTGGACAGAGGATGATGTCCTGTGATGAAGCAGCAGATGGAGGCTGCAGATGTGTGAAGGCTGTGTTCAGCCCACGTGGAATCCAAGAGCTCCACAAGGCATCGCGGCTGTCCAACTTCCTGTCAGAATTGGCACCGAGACGAGCTCCAGCTCCTAGCTTACTCTTAATTTAAACCAAATAAGAGAGAGGAGATGACTTGAAGGAAGCATCTGGGTGCATGGACACCAGAGGAAAGCAGGAGATTGAAGGCAGCGGGAGTTCCCAGGATTTACAAACGGATCATCTTGTCATTGCTTGCCATCTGGTCCTGTGCCTGGTCCCCACCCCTCACAGTCAGCTGGAAAGCTGTCTGATAATGCGCTCTGGTGGGCTTCGCTAGCAGCAGTCTATGTTGGAAAGTAGTTCCTTTCTGGAAAGTAGTTTGGAAATATACATCATGATGCATGAAAATGTAAGACCCCTTAAACCGTGGACCCCATTCTTGAGACTTCATATAAAATAAAGGAAATAGCTAAAATGAAGGAGGCCAGACATGGTGGCTCTCATCTGTAATCCCAGCGCTTTGGGAGGCCGAGGCTGGCGGATCACTTGAGGTCAGGAGTTTGAGACCAGCCTGGCAAACATGGAGAAACCAACGTCTTTACTAAAAATACAAAAGTTAGCCTGGTGTGGTGGTGTGCGCCTGTAATCCCAGCTACTTGGGAGGCTGAAGCACGAGAATCACTTGAACCCAGGAGGTGGAGGCTGCAGTGAGCCGAGACTGCACCACTGTGCTCCAGCCTGGGCAGCAGAGAGAGACTCCATCTCAAAAAATAAATTAAAATAATAAAATAAAGAGAAATGAAGGGAAAAATCTGTGTGTATGGTGATACATATTGCAAGTGAAGAGGCAGAAGCAACCTAAACCTCCAACAGCAGCAACCCTGTGGTCTACTTAATGGAATCTAAGCCATTGTTAAGTAGAATTGTGAGGAAGATGATGCATTCAACAAATATTTATTGAATACCTCTAATATGCCAAGCACTGTATTGAAGACCGAAACAGTGAACAAAGCAGCCCAAATTCCTGCTTTCTCCCAGTTTATGCTCTAGTGTGAATGGCAAAGGAGAGCTGATGCAACAAGAAAAGAGGTGAGAATCCGAATTAAGTGAAAAACACAGAGGAGAAAAATTACACCTATGACATGACTCTTTCCATGCAATGTGTTCAATTCCACGAACAAGGATTGAAAGGAAACCAGGACAAATAAAGACAGCTGATGGAATGATGTGGCTCTGAACCATTTTCTTTCCTTTACTGTTTTTCCAATGTCTTTAGTGCAATATTTAAAAAGGATCAAAATAAGAAAAATCATCTGATATTTTTAGCATGTACTCTCCTGTTTCAAAAAGAGGTATATTTATCCAACTTTGTGGAAGCCAAAGAAAATATATAATAAAAACATGTTTGTTGAAAGAAGGGAAGCCTGGGTGTGGTGGCTCATGTCTGTAATCTCAGCACTTTTGGAGGCTGAGGTGAGAGGAGTTTGCTTGAGTCCAGGAGTTCGAGACCAGCCTGGGCAACACAGTGAGATCCCATCTGTAGAAAACATTAAAAAATTAGCCAGGTATGGTGGTGCATGCCTGTGGTCCTAGCTACTTGGGAGGCTGAGGTGAGGACAGCTTGAGTCCAGTAGGTGGAGGCTGTAGTGAGCTGTGGTCAACTCACTGCACTCCAATCTGGATGACAGAAGGAGGCCCTGACCACCACCCCCAGAAAAAAGGAAGAAGGGAGGAATGAAGGGAAAGAGAAGGGAAGGGAGGGAAATGGATAGATGTAGCTTTTGTGTTTATTTCGGGCTTTAATCTGAGCCCTTTTTTCCGCATACTTATCTCTGTAAGTTCCAAGCCCATGAGAATGAAATGAAAGGTTTAAATGTCATCCTGATTTGTTTTTGTAAATGATTCCCTGTTTATTGTCACCACCATAGTTCACTTGAGATCCAGTAAAGGCAAATTCTCTAAACAACTACAAAAACACCATGTATCTGGGGACCACCTGAAGCCAAATTCTATTATAACCTCTAAATTCTAACTCTAGCAATGTAAACTGCTTTTCCTAAGTGCCTACTAAGTCCCAACCACCCATCCACCTAGACGCAGGTGGCTCTATGTGGACTTTACTGTTGCTATAGGATGACTGTGGTGTGTATTTCTTTTAAAATATTTTCTTTTCTTGTTTTCTAGATCCAGTGGGCAGAGTCCGGGACACTTGTGGTAAAGAGGTGAGATTATGAAGCTCTTTTTTGCTGCTCCCTATATTTTCTGCCATCTGCTGCCATATTCCAGCTACTTAGAGTCCCCGTGCTGCTTCAGCCATGTCATTTGTCTTCAGGTCCTGCCCTGGGCTCCTCTGTGGCATTGCCCTGCACTGAACAGCTGTTGTTTTAGGACAGGCTGCATTTATGTGAGTACAAGACGGTCTTTGCAGGTGGCTGGTACATGGATTTTAAGCTTGTTGAGTGCTTTGAGATATGAAGCTAAAAATACATGTGAGGTGTATTTGTGTGTGTGTGTGTGTGTGTGTGTGTGTGTGTTAGAGAGAGAGAGAGAGAGAGAAATTATTCTTTGTACAAAGAAAAAATGACAAGGGGTTATATGCTGCTGATGCTGCTGCATCATCATCATCAAATACTGTTTATGAGGCTTCCTCCATATCGCTGATGTTAAAGGCTTGCAGATTCTCATGGGTTTCTCTTTTCTTCCTCTCCCTGTAGTCAGCCTCAAACATCATTCTACCCTTCCAGCTCTTGCCTTAGCAGTTTTGTACTAGTTTCTATACTAAGACTTGACTACCCAATGTTATGAAGAAGAACAGGGGTGCTGTGGTCAAAGGGGGGTGGCCCACTATGCGAAAGCACACACCCTCACACCTTCTCAAAGAACAGGACAGAGCATCCCTTGAGCCTCTCTAAGGAAGCCTGAAATGATGTATCATCCTTTCCCATGGGAAGGATATTAAATACAAGTAGAGGGTTTCTGCTTCCAAGAATATGTTGGCGACTCCTTCCAATAAAGCCTTGTGTTGGAGCTAGACATGCAGGACCAGATCCTCTATTGCAGGAGGATTTGTGGCCTCACCTGCTGGAAGTGTGTAGGCAGACAGGAAGGCCACATCCAGTGACTGATCATGGCAGGGATATAAAGGCTGGGCCAGTTTGGACCAACATGGGACAGACCACATGGACCACGTCAGTTCCAGAATTCCTTATAGGTCATCTGAGTTTATCACTAGCCCTACCTCAATCTCAACTTCTCCCTCTGCCTAATCCTGCTTCTGTCTCCTTCCTGACACAGCTGTTGACCCAAGGGCCCTCTGTAATAAATATTTATCCTGCCTGCTATCCACCTCACTGTCTGCTTCCTGGAGAACCCAGTCTGCAATGGTTGGTGCTGGAAGTGATTTGAGAAAGAGAAGACTGGGTATGGTGGCTTGCACCTCTAATCACAGCACTCTGGGAGGTGAAGGTGGGAAGATCACTTGAAGCCAGGAGTTTAAGAACTGCCTGGCCAACACAGTGAGACCCTGTACCTATTTTTTTTTTTAATTAGTTGGGCATGGTGGTGCACTCCTTAAGTCCCAGCTGCTCGGGAGGCTGAGGCAGAAGGATCTCTTGAACCCAGGAGTTTGAGGCTGCAGCGAGCCATGATTGCACGACTGCACTTCAGCCTGGCTGACAGAGTGAGACCCTGCTGAGAAAGAGAAGGAGGTGGGGGAAGAGGGAGGGAAGAAAGAAAGGAATGAAAGAAAGAGAAAGAAAGAAAGGAGAGATAAGAGAGAGAGAAAGAAGGAAGGGAGGGAGGGAAGGAAGGAATAAAGAAAGAAAAAGAGAAATGAAGGAAGGAAAAAGGGAAAGGAAGGAAGAAAGGAAGGAAGGAGGGAGGGAGGGAGGAAAGGAAAGCAAGTGGCTAGATGAGGTTTGAGAGCTGAATCCCTCTCTGGCTGGCAATGAAGAACCCATGACTGGTGGTCAGTGGAGCAAAGACAGGCCTGACACAAAGTGGTAACCCATAACCCAGTTATTATGGCTTACTGTTCTACTAATGGTAGGTCAGAGGGAGGGATGTTCTAGCTGGTGGAGGTATCTGGTATTTTAGGAATATGTGGGGAATAGTAACTACAAGGACAACAGAACTGGGGAGGTATTGATGATCTAAGCATGATTGATGATCTAGAAGAAAGTAATGAAAAGCTAAGTGCATTAAGAAGCTCTTATCTTTTCCGGGAGGAGGAGAGAGAAAGCTTAGGACAAGGCACAGGACTTAATCTTCAGCATGGCAGGACTCCAAAGAGCTCCACACAAAATCTTGTGCATGAATGTTCATTGCAGCATTCTTCACAATAGCTAAAAGGTGGAAACAACTCAAATGTTCATCAATGAACTGATGGACATCAAAATATATATCTACATCACATGTGAAATATTATTTGACCATAAAAGGAATGAAATACTGACACATGCTACAACATGAATGGACCTTGATAACACTAGAAGCCAGTCTCAAGAGTCCAGATATTATATAATTCAATTTATATGAAAGTCCAGAGGCCAGGCATGGTAGCTCACGCCTGTAATCCCAGCATTTTGGGAGGCCAAGGTGGGTGGATCATGAGGTCAGGAGATGGAGACCATCCTGGCTAACACGGTGAAACCCTGTCTCTACTAAAAAAAAAAAAAATACAAAAAAATTAGCCGGGCGTAGTGGCGGATGCCTGTAGTCCCAACTACTCGGGAGGCTGAGGCAGAAGAATGGCGTGAACCTGGGAGTCAGAGGTCGCAGTGAGCCGAGATGGCGCCACTGCACTGCAGCCTGGGAGACAGGCCGAGACTCCATCTCAAAAAAAAAAAAAAAGAGAATCCAGAATAGGGGAATCTATAGAGACAGTAGATTTACAGTTGCTTACGGCTAGGGGTGGACTGAGTCATAGGGATAGGTGAATGATAGCTACAAGCTATGGATTTTCTTTTTAAGGTGATGAAAATATTCTAATTTTGACCACAGTGACGATTGTATGACTCCGTGAATATACTGGAAACCAATGATTTGAACGCATTAAATGAGTGACTTGTATGGTGTATGTAAAGTATAAGGCTATTTAAAAAGTAAAGGTGGGAAAACCTAGGTGCAGACACATTACAATACCAAACGGTGGGGGGTGGGTTAGAGGCCTTCTGCTGGTAATTGAGGCAAAACGCTCACCTCCCTGGAGCAGCAGGACTCACTCCCTCAGCCATGTGGAGCTCTCTTCAGGTGACCTGTCTGTGTTGTTGGATAAATGCTGTCATTCATTGACATCCCAGTTGACACATTGCAACAAAAATCACTGCGACAAGGGCAGACAAGGAACGTTCTACTAGATTCACCAAATCAATGACAAATGAGCAAGTCTTCTGCTTTCATAGCTGGAAGACCTTCATAAAGCAAACTAAGCACATTTCCATCAGGCCAGGCTAAGAGTCAGACTTTTCCAGGCATTGTATGTCTCTGCCGCTTCTTTCTGTCACCTCTTAAAGGGCATCGGAGGTTATTTCACAGAGGCAAGTGATGTATTCCTGGGAGACCCAATGAGAATGAAGGAGCCAGAGATTTCTGGTTATAGAATTGCCTCTGCCGCCAAAAGGCTGAAGATCTTTTGGAAATTAATTTAACCAAATGCAGATAATTTCAATTTTTCCCATCTAAAAATGCAGAGGGTGGGCTATGTGGTATCCTAGTCCCTTTCAGTGATGATATTCTAGATGCTGTTTTATGGGGCACCTGAGAGTCTTTTGGTCTGATTCTGGCTTTCAGGCTGAAATATTACGGAGTGCAACGACTATGTAGTTGAATGTCATATTCCAAGACTGAGTTGAGCATCATCTGCCAAAAAGGGTCCTTCTGGCTTTGTTCTGATGGGAAGTCAAGAGCGGCGAGTGGTCCTATTATATGGTTCTGGCACTCAGCTTTCCTAAACTTTCATCTTGGAGAGGACTCTGGATCCCATCCCTGCCCTCCGTTAGAAACTCTTCCATCAGAATTGCCAAAGACTTCATCATTTCCAATAGCCTTTTAGTAGTTATTACCTTCTCTATGGTAACATTTAATACCATTATACCCCCTTTTGTCTGTGAAGCTCTCCCGTTCTATGGCTTTATGTTGCTTTTTTCTTTCTATTACTCTGCTTCTTCTGGAACACACTTTGTTTGTCTCCATAGATTCTTCTGTGTTGTCCTCTCTTTGGAGTGGACATCTTTCAGTGTCTTCCCTTGGCCGCCTTCTCTCCCTTCTTCACTGGCTTCTTCAGGGAGATGACTCACTCTCACAATTTCAGCTGTTATTTTTGTATCTTTCTCTCCCGGAACACATCTCCACCTCTGACCACTTTGTGGAATTCTAAGTTTCTAACGGCTTGTTGAACATCATCACTTGAATGTCCTGCCAATGCATTGAATTCAGCATACTCAAAATAGACCTGTCTTTGTCCCCAAAGTGGTTCTGTTTCCTAACTGGTGTTTCCCAGGCACCTGGCGTCAAAACTCCCAAGGCATCCACCATGGATGCCTCCCTTCCCCTCCCTTCTGGCCTCCACAGTGTCTTGGCAACCTCTTAACTTTTGGATCTTCTATGCACTCACTCAGCTGTAGGCTTGCAGCTTGCATCCTCTCTTTCTCATGCCACTGGGAATGAGAAGGTTTCTCCAATGGTGCTCTAGCTTCCATCCCCTCAGCCTCTTTAGCAACCTTTTCCATTGTTTCTGGCATTGGGTGCTTCTCTCCTCTCTCTTCAAACTTTGCCTTGCCATCAGTATTGTAACATCCTTCATGTCTGTGGAGAACAAGTTGTCTGTACACTTATTTATTTATTTTTTAGAGAAAAAATATTATTCTGTCATCCAGGCTGGAGTGCAATGGCATGATCATGGCTTACTGTAACCTTGACCTCCTGGGCTCAAGCAGTCCTCTAGACTCAGCCTCTTGAGGAGCTAGGACTATGGGTGTGTACCACCGTGCCTGGCCAAGTTTTAAATATTTTTGTAGAGAGGGGGTCTTGCTATATTGCCCAGGGTAGTCTTGAACTCTTGGCCTCCAGCAATCCTCATACCTCAGCCTCCCAAAGAGCTGAGATTACAGGCATGAACCACTATGCCTGGCCTGTACTATTTATCAACCTCTTCCTCCCATTAGCTTATTTTTAATTAAAATATTATTCATGTACCATAAACCCTACCTTTCAAAAATGTACGATTGAGTGGTTTTCAGTATATTCACAAGGTCATGCAACCATCACTGCCGTCTAGTCCCAGAATATTTTCATCACCCCAAAAAGAAATCCCATACCCATTAGCAGTCTTTTCCCATTCTCCCCTATCCCAGCTCCTGGCAAACACTAATTGATTCTCTGTCTCCATGCATTTGCCTGTTCTGGATGCTTCATAAGAATGCAATCATACAATATGTGGTCCTTTGTGGTTGGCTTCTTCCACTTCACATAGTGTCAACAAGGTTCATCCATGTGGCAGCGTATATCAGAACTTCATTCTTTCATGTTTGAATACTCTGGTTTCTATTCAGATCTCTTTTGCCTTTTATGGCTGAATAATGTTTCATTGTATAAATATACCACATTTTGTTTATCTTTTCAGCTACTGATAGATGTTTGGGTTGTTTACACGTTTTGGCAATGATGAATAATGCTGCTATAAATACTTATGTCCAAGTCTTTGTTTACACAGCTATTTTCATTTCTCTTGGGTATATATCTAGGAGTACAATGGCTGGATTTATGGTTGACTTTTTGAGGAACTTCCAACTGTTTTTCAAAATGGCTGCACTATTTTACATTCTTATCACCAATGTATGAGCCCTTCAATTTGTCCATGTCCTTGTCAACACTTACTGTTTTCTGTCTATTCTACTCTAGCCATCCTAGTGAATGTGAAGTGATATCTTATTGGAGTTTGGATTTGCATTTTTCTACTGACTAATAATTCTGAGCATGTTTTCATGTGCTTTTTGATTATTTGTATATCTTCTTTGGAGAGATTCAACATTATTTGTCTATTTTTTCATTAAATATTTTTAGACAGAAAATTTATGTTTTATTTTTTGCTAGTTTTATTTTCAAAATTTATTATGCTATATTGCAAATATCAAAGGGAAATTAAAATAATAAAACCAACACCGAAATTCTTAAGAAATAAAATGTTACTGACTGGGCACAGTGGCTCACACCTGTAATCTCAGCACTTTGGGAGGCTGAGGTGGGCAAATAACTTGAGGTCAGAAGCTCAAGACCAGCCTGGCCAATATGGTGAAACCCTGTCTCTACTGATAATACAAAAATTAGCCAGGCATGGTGGTATGCATCTGTATTCCTAGCTACATAAGAGCCAGAGGCAGGAGAATCACTTGAACCCAAGAGGCAGAGGTTGCAGTGAGCAGAGATTGTACTACTGCACTCCAGCCTGGGCGACAGAGCAAGACTCCGTCTCAAACAAACAAACAAACAAACCATAATAATAATAGAATAAAATAAAATATTACCAATGTCTTTAAAACCTTTGTGTACTTCCTGCTGATTGCATCCCTTGTCTATCCCTCCCCAGGGTAGTTTACTTTTCTGTTTAACATTCCTATGATTTTTATCTGTAAATGTCTCATTCCTTAACAACATTGCTTTCAAGCTTATATAAATTGTGTTCTATTGTACATTTTCTTCTGCAAGTTGATTTTTTATTTAACTTTATGCTTATGAAATTCATCCATGGTAATATGTTTAGCTCTGGTTCGTTGGTTTTCTCTGTTTTGTTTCACTATAGGAATATATCACAATACACTTATCCATTTTTATGATTTGCCCCCTCCAAATCATTCTCCACACTGCTGCTAGAGAGATCTTTGTAAAATGCAGATTTGATCAGAACACTTCCCTGTTTAAAATGTGCTAGTGTCTTTTCTTTGCTATCAGGAAGGAAAAAAATCCGAAGTTGTTTGCATGGTATAAAAACTCCTTGTGATCTGCATATAAATTCCTTGTGATCTGGTCTTTGTTACCTCTTCAGACTCATTTTTTCAAAGGCTGCTCATAATATTTTCACTTTCTCTTTCAGCAGTTTAACTGATGTGTTTAGTGTGTGTTTTTGTATGTTTGCGTATGTGTGCATTTTATTTATCCTGCCTGGGTTCTCTCTGAGCTTCTTAAATCCATGGTTTGTTATTTTTCATTAATTTTGGAACATTTTCATCCATTTTTTCTTCTCCTTTTTTCTCCTCCTTTCTCTGTCCTCCTCCTCCTTCTCTTCTCTGATTCAAGTTCCATGAATGGGTTGGATGTGGTGGCTCATGCCTGTTGTCCCAGTGAGTACTTTGGAAGGTAGAGGTGGGAGGATCCCTTGAGGCCCAGGGTTCAAGACCAGCCTGGGCAACACAGGGAGACCCTATCTTTACAAAAAATTAAAAAAATTAGCTGGCATGGTGGCATGCACCTGTAGTCCTAGCTACTTAGTTGGCTGAGGTGGGAGGATCACTTGAACCCAGGAATTAGGGTTACAGTGAGCAATGATTGCATCACTCCACTCCAGCTAGGACAATGAAGAGAGACTTTGTGTTGAAAAAAAAAAAAATCAAAAAATGTCAGACCATTTGATATTGTCCAACTGTCAATGGATTCCCTGTTGGTTTTTTCTACTCCTTTTTCTCTTTGTTTCATTTTGAGTAATCTACTTTATCTATATTCAAGTTTACTATTTTTTTTTCTTAGTTGTGTCCAACTTTCTAATAAGCTTATCAAAGAAATTCTTGCTATCTGATATTGTATTTTCTATTGCTAGTATTTCCATTTGACTTCTTAAGAGAGTTTCCATTTCTCTGCCTAAATTTCTTATCTGTTCATGCATTGGCCCATCTTTTCTACTAGGTACTAACATATTCATTACAGTTAAAGTCCCTGTTCAATAGTTACATCATCTGAGTCATCTCTGCGTCTGATTCTATTGATTCCTTTGTCTCCTGACAGTAAGTTGTGTTTTCCTTGATTTTTTTGTGTATCTTATAACCTGTTATTGAATGATGGTTATCATTTACAGAACAGTAGTGAATTAGGTAAATAATATTTACACCTAGAAATAGAAACACCCCTTCTTTCATGGCATTAATATGTGTGTGGGGTGGTTAGTCAATCTAGTTAGTAGTTGAGAAGTATTTGGATGTTGTTTGTTATCCTCAGTGCACCACAGGCTTCATACTCCCCCGTGGTGGCCTGCCAGAGGGACTTCTCATGTTTGTGCTCCACTTTCAGCGTCAGTCATCTCTGCACACCAATCCGATAGGGGTTCCCTCTCCACACCTTCCCCTTCTGTAGTGGGAGACTACTGTTATTACTCAGTGCTGGACACATTGTGGGTGGTTGGCACGTTCTCACTTCTCTTGTTCCAGCTCAATTTTAGGCAGGACCTGGGTGCCTCAGGTGTGAGCACTCTTTGGGATTCCTCCCTTTTCCCCCATCACAGCTGAACTTTGTCTTGTGTCTTTGATAGGTCTTGGGCAGAAAAGTAGAGATGCCTCTACCTCCTGGGCTCACGTGGTTCTCCTGCCTCAGCCTCACAAGTAGCTGGGATTACAGGTGCGCGCTACCACACCTGGCTAATTTTTAAAATATTTTTAGTAGAGACAGGGTTTCGTCTTGTTGGCCGGGCTGGTCTTGAACTCCTGGCCTCAAGTGGTCCACCTGCCTTGGCCTCCAAAAGTGCTGAAATTACAGGCGTGAGCCACCGCACCTGACCTAATAGGACTTTTAAGTGATTTTTTTGATTAAAATGTTAATCAAAGCTTAGCTGTGGAATAAATTGTAATTACTCTAGCTTTCATAAAAAATATTTTGCTTTCTCTGGGGTAATCATTGTCTTGTTTACTTGTTGGCTTGGTTTCTATCACCAACCCAATCCTAATAATTAGTTGAACCCTAAACTCTGTGTTCATGTCTCAATTTTTTCTCGATACATTCAAATGCGACAGATAACCTATCAATTTCATCTTCTTTCTAACATGCTCTAGTCTGGACTGGCTACCTTTTATGCCAGGAATTTAGCTGTTATCCTGGGTCTTGCTTCTCTATCAACCTGTTGAATTCTTTGTGTATTAGTCTGTTTTTCCACTGCTATACAGAACTACCTGAGACTGGCTAGTTTACAAAGAAAACAGGTTTAATTAACTCCCAGTTCCACAGGCTTAACAGGAAGCAAGACTGGGAAGCCTCAGGAAACTTACGATCATGGCAGAAGGTGAAGGGGAAGTAAGCACCTTGTTCACATGGTGGCAGGAGAGAGAGAGTGAAAGGGGAAGTGCCACACCCTCTTAAAAAACCAGATCTCGTGAGAATTCACTCACTATCGTGGGAACAACATGGGGGAAATCCACCGCCATGATCCAGTCACCTCCCACCAGCTCCCTCCCCCAACACTGGGAATTACAATTCAACATGAGACTTGGGTGGGGACACAGAGACAAACCATATCACCCTGTTTCCTATGGCCGTGTCTTTTTCTTTTCTTTTGTTTCTTTCAGTATTTTATGGCTTCCTCGGATAATTGACGTTCCCATGGTTTGTGAGAGGTAAATTTATAAGACTTTACACATTATAACATTGAAACATTTATTTTATCCTATGTGATTGATGGTTAATTTTAGGTGTCAATTTGACTGGATTAAGGGCAACTAGATAACTGAAAAAGCATTATTTTGTAATGTGTCTGTAAGGATTTTCCCAGAGGATATTGGCATGTTAGTCAGTGGACTAAGGGGAGAAGATCCAACCTCAGTGTGGGTAGCTCCATCCAGTCAGCTGGGGGCCTGGGTAGAACAAGGAGGCAGAGGAAAGGCAAATTCACCCCCTGTCTTCTGGAGCTGGAATGCCCTTACTCTCCTGACCTTGCACATCAGAGTGTTAGGCCTTTGGACTCCAGGACTTGCACCAGGGGCCTCCCTAGTTCTCAGGTCTCTCAGACTTGGACTGAGCCATGCTGCTGGCTTCCCTGCTTCTCCAGCTTATTGATGCCCTTTCATGGGACTTCTCAGCCTCCATAACTGCGTGAGCAAATTCCTCGAATAGATGCTCTTTTATCGCTCTCTGCCTACATATATATTCATATATATTCCATTGGTTCTGTCTCTCTGGAGAACTCGACTATGCCCTGAAATCTGATTCATAATGTGACTGGATAAAGTGTTCTATGTTGGAAATAATATACCTTTTACATTTTAAAGACATTTTCGCATTGCCATCTCTTTCTGGTGCCATTTTGATTTCTGCTCCATTGTTTGTCTCTGGTATTCTGAAATTTTATGACAATATCCTGGGTACTTCCTGTGCCCTTACAAAAATAAATCCTTTTGGTTCTAGGAAATTATGTTATTGTTGTTGTTTTTTTAATAATTTCTTCCCATGTCTTCTCTCTTTCCTGGAACTACTTTTGGGTGTTAGAGCTCCTAAATTGGTACTCTAGTTTTCTTATCGTTTCTTCTATGATCTATCTCTTTTTCTTTCTGCTTCACTTTCTGAGTGAATGCTTCAACTTTATCTTTCCTTGCTTCTGCTAAATTTCTCATATTTTTAATTTTTAAGAGTAGTTTTCTTTTCTCTGAATGTTCCTGTCTGAAAACATTCTGTTTTTGTTTTATGAAAGCAGTATCTTTTCTCTCTGATGATACTAAAGAGAAGTTTGTGCATTTTCTTCTTCTTGTGTAACCTCTGTTTCTTTTAAGTTTCCTTTTGCTGTTTGTTATTCTGGTTTCTAACACCTATTTTAGGGGCTTTTCTCAAATTCCTGGCTTTCTTGGTTGCTCGTTTTTAAGAGTGGCTTACTAAAAAGACTGTTGAAAGCTCTAAGTTTGTTGGTGGGGCTGGTGGAATTGTAGGAATCACTGTAAGGAAAGCAGCTGGACTGTTACATTGGAAAAACATCAGTAGCATTAAGTCTTTCTTATGGGGATAGTCAGATGCCCCTGTGAACGCTCTTCCAATATCCTACCTAGAGAGGGTAGGATGTGCCACCAGCATTCTGGGAGCTGAGTTTGGGAAAAGGGATGGGGATTTCAGCATCTGTAAATAAGTGTTCACTTAACCCTTTTGCTCTCTGTATGGTGCCCACAGTCCCAGCTGGGCCTCCATCTCTAGTTCAGGGACCTTCTTCAGAGAACAAGCTTCCCGTCTCCTGCCGGGATGGACAGGGTGCATCCACCCATCTCTATGGAGGGAGTTGGGGAGAGGATCTCAGCATCTAACTCATAAGCAGCTTAGCACCATTCATTTAGACCTGCCTTTACACACACACACACACACGCATACATGCATACACACACACGCACACACATGCATACATGCACACACATGCACACACACATATACATGCACACACACATGTGCAAACACACATACCTGTATTCTAGAGGTAACCACCACCACCAATTCTTGTGACTTTGGGGATTCTCTGGTGTTAATTGGATTGATTCTTGGCCTCCTTCAATACTGGTTTAACATTCAGCTTTCTCGGGTCTTTTAATTCATTATCACTCTCCCCAACTCACCCAAACCTTCCCACTGGGCCTTGAGAGATTAATATGTCATCAGTATGTCAAATAAAAAATTAGCTGGGTGTGGTGCCTCACGACTCTATTCCCAGCTACTCAGGAGGCTGAGGTGGGAGGATTGCTTGAGCCCAGGAGTTTGAGGCTGCAGTGAGACCTGATTGTGCCACTGCACTCCAGCCTAACAGCAAGATCCTGAATAAAAAAAAAAAGAGAAAAGAAAAAGAAAAGAAATCAGGGTGCCATTGCATGGGAAATGTGAGCTTCTCATGGGTGGCTAAAGTGAACAGGGCTGAGAGACTTGAAGGGATTAGTTTTCATGGCTTACTTCAGTGGAAGATGAGTCAAATGTCCAGGCCTAGAGTGTTTGGCTACAGCCCAGGATAGTTGACATTACGGAGTCTCTGGGCCATGGTTCTCTCTTGTAGCAGGGGCAAGCTGCAAGCTTACTCCAGCAGACACTTAGGTTTTGGCATCACCAACCTCTGCTGAAGCCCTCAGTTGATGGGGCCTTCTGGGGAGGGGAGATGTCCCTGGAACAAGCACATGGAGCTTCCTCAAGGTGCTCTGACAAGGGCAATGGTTGGGGCCCAGATGAAAGTTGTATTGAGCAGATGGGCTCTCTACCCGATGCACGCAGAAGCCAATACTATGGCATGGACTTTTGAGGGAAAAAAAAAAAAGGCTTTATTGCAAGACGGGCCAGCAAGGAGACAGGAGGGAGGCTGAAATGTGTCTCCTCCACTGGGGGCCTGGGGCAAGTTTTAAGGGCGCACAGGCCTTGGAAAAGGACTTAGGAATAGTTGGCTTGGTAGGGTCTGACTGGAGGGTTTCACATTTTACCATTTATGGTAAGGTATGTTGAGGCAGATTTTATCCCTGATCTTTGGGGCCAATGGACTCCTTGCATCTGAAATAGTTCCAACATTCAGGTTCTGGTCATGTCCTAGTCTTCTGGTTCTGATGGAAGGAATTATTGGTTCTGGGTGTTATTAGGGGTCAACACCTTTCCTATTGCTGGGGCTACATGACTTGCAGTTTCTGACTGTGTTATACCTACATGGTAACCCAACAGAGTAGGCCCAGTTTGGGCTGGTCCTATGGTTAGAAGAGAGGAAGTGCTTATGTGCACTTGAAGCGGCTGTTGGGTATGTGGTCACTGCACACCTACGCAAAAGTACAGGTACCAGGCCGGGTGCAGTGGCTCATGCCTGTAATCCCAGCACTTTGGGAGGCTGAGGTGGGTGGATCACCTCACGTCAGGAGTTCAAGACCAGCCTGGCCAACATGGTGAAACCCCGTATCTACTAAAAATACAAATTTAGCCAGGTGTGGTGACACTCGCCTGTAATCCCAGCTACTCAGGAGGCTAAGGCAGGAGAATCACTTGAACCTGAGAGGCAGAGGTTACAGTGAGCTGAGATCATGCTGTTGCACTCCAGCCTGGGTGACAGAGAGAGACTCCATCTTAGGAAAAAAAAAAAAGAGACAAAAAAAGAAAAAACAAGTACAGGTAACAGCTCACAGCATTACACAGATGTCATTCATGTTTAATGCAATTGTTGCTGTCTTTACACCTAGCCCTCATGTTTGGAAATTATATTAACATACAGCCTGGGCAATATAGTGAGACCTCGTTTCAACAAAAAAATTAAAACATCAGCTAGGCATGGTGGCATGTGCCTGTGGTCCCAGCTACGTGAGAGGCTGAGGTGGGAGGATCGCTTGAGTCCTCGAGTTCAAGGCTGCGATGAGCCATGATTGTGCCACTGCACTCCAGCCTGGGCAACGGAGCGAGACCTTGTCTCAAAAAAAATTATATTAACATAAAATTCAATTTAATGAACTCAAAGTTCGTTATGATTGATGATAAGACTTTTGCCAGTAAGAGGTTTGGGGAAAGTAGAACGTTGTGAAAATTCCAGACGGTGAGAAGCATCTGTGACCTCTTGCTGTTCTTCTTCTCCCCAGTAGTGTCTTTCTGGCATGGCCAAATCAGTCACACATGCTCCATGACCCTGTGCCCATGCCCTTGAATGGAGATGTGGGTTGCTGCTGGCGCCAGGCCCCTGCCCATCCCGTGGATGACACGCCTGACCCACGTCCCCTCGCGTCCGCCTGCTGACAGGACTGTGCTCACCAGCTTTGATAAAGCCAAAGAGGGGAGAATAGCTCCTCATCACCTGCTGCAGAGGCAGCATCTACGCAGGGTGGCCTCTGTCCTCTCCTTGGCTGTTGGCTTTCTACACATCAGTGTCCTCATTTCCCCCACAAGCCCAAGGGCGCCTGACACCCATGTCACTCAGTGACTTCTGCTGTGAAGAGAAAGGGGAGCAGGGCCAGGCGCTGTGTGTTCTCTAACATTGAGGTCGACTTTTCAACACCAGAATACATGGTGGAAGGAAGCAGTTTTTCCCATCCTCGCAGCTCTGGAAAAGAGGAAGAAAACACTACCGGTTAAATAAAAAGCTTCAAAAGGCATCATAAATTCCCATAGCAGGATATTTAAAGAATGGTTTTCACGATCAGACTAAATAAGGCGACCTGACTCCATGCCTGGAAAACTCAGGAGAGCCTTGTCATTATTACCTCATCTGAGAGCCACTTAACCCAGGCAGGCCCTGGACGTGCCTTGCTGGCTGATCGCGCGCAGGAGAGATCGGTGCAGTGTGGCAGGTGGCAGACTGGCTGTGCCTCCTCGCAGGCCCTCCCTGGCCACCCCTGTTCGGGATTCAGTTCTTGTTTCTGTTGTTACTCAGAGGGCGTCGAGGAGACCCGTATATCCAGCGGCCAAGGCAGCGCCAAGGCAGTGGGCGAGTGCAGGTGTGTTCTTTCTTTCTCTCCACTCCTACTTGGAGGCATTTCTCTAGGGAAAGGGAGTTAGAGTTTTTTTGCAGCTAGCAGCCCCCTCGCCCTTCCTCTCCATGATTTCGTGAGGGCAGGAGGATTCCTGATTCTGGCTCATGTGGTCCAAGTCCATTCAGAGATACAGGTGTGAACCAAGCCTCTGCCACCAACCTACTGTGTCAGTGAATAAATCACGAAGACTCTTTGGACAATTTGGGGACATTTAGGGGCCTTCCAATTTCAAATATTCTGTAATTCTGACAGCTCTCTGGCTGTCCATGGGTAATGCACAATTTTGCCTTTTATTGGCAGGAGCTGAGGATTTTATTGATTCGGTTGGGTCTAAGAGGAAAGGAGGCCCAGGCACTCATCTTCTCCTAATTAATTTTTCATGTTCCACAGCAGCGATTCCTCCTACAGCCAGGAGAGGCTGAGCAGCGGCTTCGCGGGTGCTTTTTGTTAGCCTCGGATGTCAGCAGAACTGGCCCACCTCCTGGTCCTGCAGCCCCAGTGGGTGTCTAGGGAGGGAACACAGCTGTCCCTTCTCTCTTCTCAAAGACAAGTGGTGGGGCAGAATTGGGGGAGAGAGACAGAGAGAGAGAGAGGGAGAGAGAAAAGAAGACAGAAAGAGGCAGAGAAGGAGAGAGAGAGAAAGGAAGACAGAGAAAGGGAGAGGGCGGGAGAGTAAGAGAGGAGAGAGAGAGAGAATGACTTGAATAATTGAATGAGAATTGTCTTCCCCAAGGCTGGCATGGTGACTCACGCCTGTAATCCCAGCACTTTAGGAGGCTGAGGCAGGTGGATCACTGGAGGTCAAGAGTTCGAGAGCAGCCTGGCCAACATGGTGAAACCCCGTATACAAAAATTAGCCAGGCATAGTGGCGGTGCACGCCTGTAATCCCAGCTACTCAGGAGGCTGAGGAAGGAGAATCGCTTGAGCCTGGGAGGCAAAGGTTGCAGTGAGCCGAGATCATGCCACTGCACTCCAGCCTGGGTGACAGGGTGAGACTCTGTCTCAAAATAATAATAATAATAATAATAATAATAATAATAATAATAGTCTTCCCTGAGATGAAAAGGATCGTTTTCCAGCAGGGAAACCCTAGAGCCCAGGAGGCCTGATGGATTCCTCTGGGTCATAAACAGCGCAGTTGCAAGGTGAACTTCTGTTGGTTTTCTTTACTGAAGCAGAGCTGCTTCTGCCGTGAGTTAAGGCATCAACTGATTTTGATCCCTCCAAATAGCCACTGAAGATAGCGGTGTGTATCCCCAGGTGCTATCAGAGGACTGTTTTTCTCTTATCAGGGAAGTCCTGTGCGTCTTGTCCCGCCAGGCTACGGAGATGTGGTTGGCATGGGACATACCCGCTTCATGCTTCAAGTACAGTCGCACTGCCGTGGACTTGCTTTGTCTGATCCCCGTCCCACTGTGAACACTCTGGAGAGAGGAAGTCTGTTTTGTGTGTCTGGCTCCCAGGACCCCATCCAGAGCCAGGAACCTAGGAGGTGCCCATTAAACAGCTGTTCAATGGATGGGAAATAAAGGAACATAGATATGACCCTTGCTTTTATCTTCCCTGAGCATCCCAGGCTCTGGCATTTAGATCAAATGGTTGCAGTCTATAGAAGCTGATTCTGTAGGACTGTGGTCTAGGAGCACAGGGCAGAGGCTCAGCCCAATGATCACCCTTCAATGTGCCAAATGCCCTGTGCTTCACTGCCAGGTTTTTTGATGTGGCTGAGAAAGTTTATGTTCAATCTCAAAATGCTCTCCTTAGGGAACATCTAATATGGTTTCCTTGAGAAAATTAACTTCTCAGGTTTGCCATTGGTAAGTGTCCCACTCAACGCCTGTTAGGAACCCTGCTTTCCAAACCTATACTCCTCTTACTATGTCATCCTGACGCCCTGTTTAGTTGCTTCTTATAAGAATAGAAATGGTAGCCGGCCCTGGTGGCTCACACCCATAATCCCATTGCTTTAGGAGGCCAAGGCAGGAGGATTTCTTGAGGCCAGGAGTTCAAAACCATCCTGGGCAACTTAGCAAGACTTCATCCCTTAACAACAACAATTAATTTAATTAAATTAAATTAATTAATTAATTAATTTATTTATTTAGAGATATGATCTTGCTACATTGACTAGACTGATCTTGAACTCTTGACCACTAGCGATCTTCCCATCTTGGCTTCCCAAGTGCTAGGATTATAGCTGTGAGCCACTGCACCAGCCTAACAAAATATTTTTAAATGAGCTGGGCATGGTGGCTCACACCTGTAGTCCCAGCTACTTGGAGGCTGAGATATGATGACTACTTGAGCCCAGGAGTTCCAGGATGTGGTAAGCTATGATCATGCCACTGTAATCCAGCATGGGTGACAAAGCCAGACCCTGTCTTTAAAAAAAAGAAAAGAATAGTAAGGGTGGTGGGGGAAGAGGGATGAAGAGAGGTTGGTTATGGGTACAAACATATAGTTAGATGGAAGAAATAAGTTCAGATGTTTGATAGCACACTAGGGTGATGATACTTAGCATCAATGTTATGCATATTTCAAAGTGACTAAAAGAGAGGACTTGAAGCCAACACAAAAATGATAAACACTCAAGGTGTGGGATTTCCCTATTACCCTGACTTGATCATTACGCATTCTTTGCATGGAGCAAACACTCACATGTGCCTCATAAATATGTAAATCATTATATATCAGTAAAACAGGGAAAACTTGAAAATAAAAAATAGAAATGGAATATATTAAAGGATAGAAATGGAAAAGCAAGTGTAGTAAGTGAGTGGGAGGATGATATGTTGAAGTGAGTTGCTTCAGAATGCAGGTGCGTACCTTTGTCATGTCCATTGGCTACCACAAACGACTTGAGGATGTCATTTTTTGTTTCTGGATAGGACAAAGGGAATGTAGGTGTATATTCTAGTATCTCCCCATTTCTTTCTCTTATGCCCGAGGTTTCTTGGTGAGTTTTGTTAAGTTCATTTGCGACATCCATTTGGAAACAGACTGTAAACTTGTTCTGTCTCTCTCTCTTCTCTCCATCCTTGCCCGGGCTGGGACTTTATTCCCAGGGCTGATGGAAGACTGGCTCGTGAGCTGTATCCTTGGTGGCTTTTCCTTCTTCATCTCATTGCCAGTGAGGACACTGAGGAGGAGAAGGAGGTGAGGAGGAGGAAGAAGAGGAGAAGGAGAAAACCAACCGTGATCCACTGTCACCAAATGAGCGTGCCAGATTGCCATGCTGCATAGCTCCAGGAAGCACCACGGTTCACGTGGTCAACATGGATGGATCCCTGAGGCAGTGTCCAGTGACAGCCTGCATGCCACGGGCAGCTCTGAAGTCAATAATCCTGCAAAAAGGGTCATTCCTTCCCAATAAAAGACAGTGGGCTATCTTCCACAGATGCCCACAAAATTTCCCTCCTTTTCCTTCCGTGGAAGACTGGTGAAAACACCATCGTGGACCTGACCTGCATCTGGAGACAATCCCTCAGAGGCACTGCAGAGCTCCTTTCTGCCCAGGCACTTACGGTGCCTGAGAACTTGGAGAGGCCAGCTCGCAGAGGAGTTGGGGTTTTGACTTGACCATGATTACTCAGGCTAGGATGAAAGCTGATACTTACTGCGTGCATTCTTTGATTAATCCTTCAATCCTCACAATCACCCCATGTCACCAGTAGGAAACTGAGGCAAAGTCCACACAACTGGCGAGTCTGGTATAACTCTCTTTCTATCACAGCAGTTTGCTGGGCACAGACCTGGAGCCAGATGTTCAGGTAAGTTAGTTCCAGTGGCTGCTTTCTTGTGGCACCTAGACCTCCATTCTCTCCCTCTGCCACTGACCTGTCACTGGTGCCTTCTCGGGACCCTCCCAAGGCCTTGCTGCTTTTCTCTCCTCCTGGGCTTTGACCAGGGTTTACCCACATGGCCACACAGTTTCAGAAACTTGGGGGAAAATGATAGGAGGTTGAATCCATTTCTCTTAGGAAGGGACTGAGGCTGCTTATGATCCATCTAGCAATCGCATCTTTCTCAGAATATACAATGTTATGTTCCATGAGAGACTCAACACACAGCTGCACGGGTGACACACAGGTGCCTTTTTGCCTATGGAGAAAGCGGAAGCATCAGAGGAACCACAGAGAGGGAAGTGAGGGGTGGGCGGTGAGGGCCGTGTGATGTTTCTTCCCCTCTCAGCCAAGCTCTGTCGCTCCTTCCTCCGAGGGACGGACTGTGCTCCTGTGGGAAGCCTCTGACCTCACTCCAGTGAGAACAGCGAAGAGAGTGAAGGCGACCTAGCCGGCCTTCTGCCCACCACAGCTTCTTAGCTGGAGGATGAAATACACTTATTAGCCGAACCCGATGATGGGCCTTCGTTTCTGCTTTTTAATCCCTCGGTAGTTTATAAATGTTCCTTTCTCTTTTGCAGCTTTGAACTACACACTGTTCTTTAAGGAATGTCAAATTACACTTGTATACAAAAGAATATTTCTCACCATCATACCATATAAGTTTTTATGTGTAATTTTATGCCTATGCTTTCCGACTAGATATTGGTATTATAATATTCCAAAGTGAAAAGCATAAAAGAGTTATTGCCATTGAGATGTAAATATGTATAAACACCCCTTTTAGAATCCAGTGATTTTTGTCAGGCTTTTGGGAGTGCTTGCTTGTCATTTTATAATTGCAATGAAACTGAAAAATAGACCTGAAATTATACAAAAAACGCATCAAGGAGTGCCTGCATCTATGTTCTCCTAGTTTTTGAAGGCAAATTCTCTATGAGTAGGACTTATAGAGATTCTAATTGATCTTACAATTGAGTTTCTGGTAATTGAACATACCTTTCAGTCTTCTTTAGTTCAAATCATCATTTCACATCTTCTTCATTACGATTACTGGTGCTAGAAAGTAAAATGCAATACACTGTGATTCGTGTGTAGAATGCTGGTTAGTTCAGCTCCAAAGAGCAAGGAAGATGTTCTATGCACAGCTCTCTCCTGGATCTGCTCATAATAGGTATTCAGTAAATATTTGTTGAATGATTAAATAAATGAATGAGCAAATGGATACAAGGATGCTGCTGTGTAGCATTATGTAAGTTGCCTAATTATTGTATGTATGTTTTACTGTCTGTCTTCCCTCAATAGGATGATGGCCTCTCGAGGGCAGAGGTTTTCGTATGATTTGTTCACAGGTGCATCCCAGGCACATAGTAGGATGACTGGCACATAACGTACTTGGCAAATATTTCTTGAACGATTAATGAGTCTGAGGCTGTAGCCACATACTGCACTTCCTCATCTCAGCCGGATGGTTCTTAAATGTATATCTTCAGTCATAAAGGGAATTGGGAGAAATATTTTAGATGTGTTAAAGAATGAAAGCAGATTGCTCGCTGTTCCTGGTCTCTTTACACAAATGAGTCTGCCCGCAAGAGCCCTCACTGGGAATGTGTGAAAGGCAACTGTCGATCTCAGCGTTTCTTTCTTAGGAATGCCTTCAGACCACCTTTAATTTGTCTGCTGTGCAGCTTCTCACCTTTTGTTCCTCACTTTTTGGTTCCTCACCATACTCACTTCTCATGAAAACAGGGACTCAAGCAGATGTGTACACCCATGTTCGTTGTGTGCTATTCACAGTAGCCAAAAGGTAGCAGCAACCCACAGTGGGTGAACGAATAAACAAAATGGGGTACATGCATGCAATGGAGTGTTATTCAAACTCTAAGCAGGAAGGAAATTCTGACACCTGCTACAACATGGATGGACTTTGAAGACATTATGCTGAGTGAAATAGGCCAGTCACAAAAGGGCAAATACAGGCCAAGCATGGTGGCTCACACCTGTAATCCTAGCACATTGGGAGGCCAAGGCAGGTGGATCACTTGAGGTCAGGAGTTCGAGACCAGCCTGGCCAACATGGTGAAACTCTGTCTCTACTAAAAATACAAAAATTAGCTGGGCGTGGTGGCACACGCCTGTAGCCCCAGTTACTTGGGAGGCTGAGGCAGGAGAATCACTTGAACCAGGAAGGCGGAGGATGCAGTGAGCTGAGATTGCAACACTGCACTCCAGCCAGGGTGACAGAGCAAGATTCTATCTCAAAAAAAAAGGACAAATACGATTCCACTTATGTGAGGTTCCTTGAGGAGTCAGATTCATGGAGACAAAAAATTAGATGGTGGTTGTTGGGGGCTGGGGGAACAGGGGGTTGGGGTGTTATTGCTGAATGGTTATAGAGTTTCAGTTCAGGAAGATGAAAAAGTCCTGAAGACAGTGTTAATGATAAAACAACACTGTCAATATACTTAATGCCATGAAACTGTACTCTGGTTAAAATGATAAAATTTAGGTCATGTATAATTTTACCATGATAATAATCTTTAAAAAGACCTACCCATAACCACCCATTTGGGCTCTATGGTTCCACTCATGCCTTTGGCTTTGGCTTGAGGTCGTATTTCTGGAGAAATCTTGAGGTATGAATCTTGGCGTGCCTCGAGGACTCAGCTGTGTTCCCTGACTCAGGTTCGAGTGGCACCTTCTTGTGTTTCCTTTGTTCATCATCTTGAACCTAAAGCAAAGAATCCACTCTTAAATGTTGTCTGGGTTTAAGTCAGCGGCCAACACAAGAGGGTTGTTTATTATGGTTTTCAGTTAACATTCAACCTTATGCAGGTCCCTTGGAGGAGAAGTTGAAAAGATTAATGGAAGCCGAAATGGCTGGGAACTATAGATTGTGATTATTGTACTACTAAGATGGTGTTGCAGCTAGGAAAGAAGTAAATAATTCAATGCAATACATATATATACACACACATAAACTTTGGAGTCCATGTATAAATGAATAGGTGATTTGAGCACTTGCTTATGTATTATCCTAGAGCATATATGTTATGAAGGCAGGGATTTTTCGTTTTGCTCATTATTCTATTCCCACTGTGCCTGTTATGAATTAGGTGGCCAATCAACATTAGTTAAGTGGATGAGTGAGTACATTTTACATACACACACACACACACACACGCATATACACATGCATACACACATACAGACACCTACGCATACACACACACACACGCACACACACGCATACACACGTACACACACATACACACACATACACACACGCATACACGCAAGCACACGCATACACACACATCCACACACATATACACACATACGCATACACACACATGCATACACACACACGCATACACGCACACACACAGAGAGAGAGAGTCATTGCTGCTTCTGGCTTAGTGCCAAAAAGAGTTACATGTAGAGAAACTCAAATCTATTAGAACAGTTAGCTTGTGATAGACTTTCTTTCCTGCCAAACCATGATTGAGTACTGTTGTAAATGACATCTCCTCCCATGCTTTGGAAAGTTGTCTTCATTTTGGAACTGGTTTATTGTCCAAGTTAATTCTCCCCCTGCTTTTTTTTTTTTTTTTTCACTCTTGTTCCTTTCTTGTATGGCAAATCAGTTAATATCTGAGATGTTGTTACCTCTGAACTACAATATTTAGCTCCCAAGAATGTTATGAGAATTAATAATATGTGGTCACATATATTCCTTAGAGGAATCACCCAGAGTAAACTAACAAAATTAATTACATAATGATTAATAAATATTGGGTGCTATGTACTAAAATGGTATTACTAACACCCATAATTATTATATTACATGTGTCTTTTTTTTTGAGACGGAGTCTCATTCTTTCACCCAGGCTGGAGTGCAGTGGCTGGATCTCAGCTCACTGCAATGGAGCTTGCGTGAGCAAGGGAAGATTATATGGTACATATATTTTCTATTTCAAATTCCTCTGAAAAATTTATGCCTAGTCCATTTTATCATGCAAATGTGCAGCATTTTTTTTTTCTATAATTCTAGCTTTTCTTTCAACACAAGACTGAGCTGGAGTATGTTGTCTCTCAGGCAGTGAGTCTCAGGGCACCTTTTTGGTGGGAACACCCATACTCAGTTTTCCACTCCATGGAGACCTGAGACGTCTGAATACCAAGAGAAAGAGAGAGATCGAAAGGAAGGGTTCAGTCCTTGAATTCCCATTTAAACTCATGATGCCAAATGGGTTAGAGACATTGCCAAAAGCTTAGGCAACTGAGCAAAAAATAAAGCTGAATTGGAAATGATACAGGGAGAGAAAAAGACTTGGGCCAGCAGGTAGGAGTTAGTGGGTTCACCCCATCTCTTTAGCTTCCCTAAGGCCTCTTGGAGGATATCTTTTCCTCTCCTTACTCTGTGTCTCCATCACCTGCCTCTGTCCAGGCTCTGTGGCAGCATCAGCAAAGGCAAGACAGCCAGGGAGGGCCGCTGAGAACTGAGGTTCCAAAATAGGGAAAGCAGAAGGGGAGGGCTTGGATCTTAAACGACTTCAGTTCTTCCTCCTCCTCTCTCACTTTCTCTCCTCCCTTTACTGGCTCATTTCATTTTCCCATGCTGCTATTCTTTGTAAGTGCAACCACAAAGATGCTTTAACATAGCATTAAAAATCCAGTTACCGAAAATCAATTTGTCTATCCAAAATAAGGATGCAAGATAAACAGGATGCTCATTCTGTATAGGATGCTCATTCTGTAACCGTCTGAGGACTCTCCACAGGAAAGGCAGAAATGCCATGGGCAGACATTGACGTCCTGCCTTCATCATGTGATTATCCTTGTCCCACTCGTCAGCGGCGGAATGAGACAGAACAACTTGACCTTGCCCATCAGGGCTGGAGAGGCCATTGTTGGGATTAGAAACCCCCCAGGTAGAGAGTTAATACTGCAAATAGAAAGTGCTTCACACACAGTAACTGTCCGTGGCCCAGAGAACAGTTGTAGCACACAGAAGCAGAGCAGTGGCTAAAGTGTTGGCATCTGGGGCTAATAGTTCTAAAAATGATAGAATGTAGAGGTAGAAAAACCACCATCTGTGTCCAAAATGAATGATGAAGAGCTAAAGTCACTATCGAAAGGACAGCAGCCTACTAACCAGCATACAAAGTAAAACATTTTCTAATCCTATGTTGGATATACATTTTAAATGATTTAAACACAAATTCTCACAGAATCTCACAACAATCCTCTAATGTAGGCAGGAAACTATTACCACCCTCGTGTGACAAGGAGATCAGCTAAGTGCCTTGCCCACCTGGCGATCACATCTATCTCGGGTGCCACAGTCCCTCACTCACCCTGCTTGGAAACCTGCCCATTTCTGAATCATTTGAATTTTGTGTCACCCATGCCTGGGCAGTACTTCCCACTTCTTTCAAGTCAACAATTTTCTCCTCTCCATTCCCACCATGTCCTCAGCAGCCCAGGTCCCTGTGGCATCACTTTTGGTTACCTGTTCAGAGCCATCTAGCTAAAGTCTATCTCTTTTCATCAGGCTCCTCCAATCCCAACACTATGGAACACGATTTTCATTCTTCCTGATGGCATTGTCATCCCCAGATGTCCCTGCAGTGCCCAGCAAACAGTAGGTGTTGAATAAACCTGTGGTCATGGAAACCTTCCACATTAAGGCTCGGCTCCCCTGTCTGCCCCTCCAAGTTCTTCATCTACCCCCGTTTTCTCTGGTCTCACTGAGCCAAGACAGGCTGCATTCCGCCTTCACACCTAAACTTGCTCTTCATCTGGAAGGCAGTGTGCTCTTGAAACTACCTTTGCAAATTTATGACAATAAGAGAAATATGACACAGTTGACTCCATCTTTCTTCTAACCTTCAAGCTGCCCTTGGTCATCCCTGGGTGTAGGCCAAGTTAACTTTGGTAGAAATTCAGTTTATAGTTTAACCTTAAAGCAAGGATGATCATAGCCCTTCCCCCAAACTCAACTGACTTTGCAACATGAATGAAAGGCTGCAGGGTTAGGAAAATGAGAGAGCCTGAATTCTGAGATGTAGGCATAGACGATAAGCAGCCATCGTTTTGAAGCTCACAAAATTTACAACTTTCCCAATTATTCCTGGAGATAACATCACTATTGTAGAACCTAAAGTTAGTCTTTCGAAGTGATTTTTGACTCCTGTATACCTGATAACTGGCTGACTCCAACTAGACCCGCCTATTTTCCTGCATCCCTATGATTTCCTCCCCAGCCAATTGACATTCCCCATTCCATAGCCCCCTGCCCACCAAACTATGCCGGAAAAGTTATAACCTCCAAGCCTTTGGGGAGACTGATTTGAGTGATAACTCCAGCTGATCCAGTGTGAGCTGTCCTCGCGTCAGTTAAACTCTTTATCGCAGTGCCGTGGTCTCAGTGGATCGATTTTGTCCATGAAGTGGCAGGAAGAATCTGTTGGGTGATTACACTCTCCTCCTTCCTGTACACCAAAAGTAAAGTTCTAAGGCCCCCAACTGACTGAGTGTACCCTTCTCTAGGCCAAGGGGACCCAAAGAAACCTGAAAAACTAGGTCAGGCCATATGGGAAGTGGGAGTTGGACATGCCTCATTATACTTCCCTCCCTTTAGTGTTCAGGCACAACTGACCAAACTTAACATTAAAACAGAGATCTTAACACTGACAACACAGACTCTTTGTGGCAATAAGATGCCAGATTCCAACCTGACTCTAGTATAACAACACATGATAGATAAAGAAGGAAATCAAAACATTTCACCCCAAAATATGTTTCTTTGTCATATTTTGAAATGACCCTTCAAAGCCATCTTTTGTGGGGGAAAATATTCAACTGTAAAGAATGTCTATTAACATAACCAAGTCTTTCCCTTTCCAGGCCCTCCCAATCCTGAGGAAATTAACTGAGCGTCTAGCACCTTTTGAAAGTCTGAATAGGAAACATTTGCCATCTGTTGTCTCTAAGGGTGGCCACCTACATGATTTCATCGACATAAGAAGAACCTTAGTCTCCACAAACCCTTTTCTTGACCCACATGCTTCTTTCTATTCATCCCAGGTCTTTAGATAATAACTGTTTCAACAAGTTGCCAATTAGTAAATCTTGAAATCCACCTATGACCTAGAAGCCTCCACTTCAAGATGTCCTGCCTTTCTGGGATGAACCAATGTGTACCTTACATGTATTGATTTATGTCTCTGTGTATAACTTCTGTCCCCCTACACTGTGTAAAACCAAGCTTAACCCAATCATCTGGGGCATATGTTCTCAGGACCTCCTGAAACTGTGTCATGGATCATGGTCCTTACAGTTGGCTCAGGATAAACCTCTTCAAATATTTTACAGAGTTTGGCTGTTTTGGTCAACATTTCCTATTCATAGCTTACCTAACAGTGCAGGGCCAGCCTAATGTCTGCCCTCCCCAACAGCTCCAGATCCATGGATTTTTTTTCCCCTTTTTCTTATTTCTTGAAACTGTGTATCCATGCAGAACTTCATCATAAACAGTCTTACTGGGCTCCTCTGTACCACTAGTTTAATTTTGTAACACCATACGATGGCTAAACCACTTGAGGGTGAAGGAGTCTGGGGAACGTTACTCCAAAATGTAACTCCCTAGTATGAGTATTTTGAAGTAAAGGCCCTTAAAGACCCACAGAGACTGGAAATGACTTTTCCCCTATGTACCTAAGGAGAGACCTACCAACAGGAAAAACGATTTTTCCTTCTTGTCCCTGTTACTTCATTACCTGTTCAGAAAAGAAGAGCAAGAATATAAACACACCTGAACACAACCACTTACTTACAAGATAGTATCTGTCTCTTAGGTTCAATTTCCAAAGACAACCATTGACAAGTTAATCTCTTCTCCCCATCCACTCATATCCACTCATTCTCTTTAGTAACCATTGATTGCCCCTCAACAGAATGATCTACATTCCCAGTCCCTCCCCTCCCCTCTGAAATAAGGGCATATAACATCTGGGCCTCCCTGGGATAGGGAGTCATCTCTCATTGAGATAGGGGTTCTCCCTCCTATGCATGTTAATCAATTTTCATGCCTTTTCTCCAATTAATCTACCTTTTGTCAGTTAAGTTTTCAGTGAAACTTCAGAGGGCAAAGGGGAAGTTTTCCCTTGGTCCCTGCAAGGGAAAAACATGAGCCTTCTCTTCTCCCATACTCCTTACGTACTCAGAACTCCTTACGTACTCAGTGCTGTAGCAAACGCTCAGCACTGTATTTGTTAAATGACTTGTCCAGAGCTGGGGCCCAGGACCTAAGTCTCCAATTCTCATTCTCCATCATTCTAGAAGTTAGAATACTTATGTCCTAATTCTATAATAGCTTCTATGTTTAGCCAGACAACACGACAGTTCTATTAGTCAAGGCAAGTCAGAATGACACCTCACTGGAAACTCAATAAAACTTGTGTGGGATTAGTTGTTCTTGTAACCAACTTGACCACATTTGTAAAAAATGATTATATTTAAAAAATCACATGTTGATGAAAATTTGAGTTTGTTTGCTTTTAAAAGACTGACAAATGGAAACGTTTTTCTCTGGTTCTGACTATGATTTAAAAGCATTTAAATGTTAGTATTGTCTACTTTCTAGGTAGGATCATCTGAAAGTTGAGGTAATCTGGGGTGGATTTATTTTGTAGTCAGGTTTTCATTTTAGTGTATCTGGAATATTTCTGAATGCTGGTAGAGTCACAAAGTTCTATATTTAACTCTTTGGCATATAAATAGAATATGATCTTAAAAATAATTGTAACTGGGTGACTAATCTAACAGAGGGGTGAGACAACTTCTCATTCACCCAAGTTGATTTTGCTAAGTTATAGAGACAATGGCCAAGGAGGAAAGGATGAACTCTTCCTTCCCACACTGTTGTGGGTCACCCTACTTTTCTTTTGGCCAGTTTCCCACAACCAGGCCCTGGATCATTCTCCTGAAGGGCCAACCAAGCTCCTGTTTCCCACCTAACCCACGCCTGAGGTAGGAGGCCTATTAATACTTGTTCCTCCTCTACCAAGATTCAGAGCGAAGACTGAGAGGAGGGCTCCGGAGTCACCCCCAGGTCCCAGGGGAAACCAGCAGGTTTCCACTCACCACTTTTTCTCCCAAAATCAGAAAATCTTAGGGAGTGGGCTTTGGCCATGGCCTCCTCTTCAAGTTCTGACCCTTACCCATAGTCTCTACCCTGTAATGAGGAGTCTGGTACCATAGTAGGAACCGAGTAAGTGGTTGAGCCAGATACCTCCTCAAATAGGTCCCAGAGGATGGCTGAGCATTTAGGTAGTTCCTGTCCTTGGTGGCCATTGTACGTCCTCTGGTTCTGAGACTCTGGTGTCCCTCGGGTGCTGCACTTTGCCAGGGGGACTGGGCCTCAGAAGTGAGCTTCCACAGCCTCTCGGTGCTCTCAATCACTATGCCTCATGTCCCTGTCCCAAGTTATGCCCAGGGTGAGACTGAATCTGTGAATGACAGTGACAGTGACATTTACCATTTGCTGAGTTTCTGTGATAGGCTGGATATTACTTTAGTGCTTGTCACTCATGTTCTCATTTAATTCTCACTGCAAACCCACAAGGTAGGAATCTCCCTTTCCATTTTACAAATGAGAGGGATAAAAGGGTCGATAAATATAAGTAACCTGCAAGGGAAGGATATCTAGCTGGCAAGTGAAAGCTGGAATTCGATCTAGGGCCAGGTGAAACTAAGCTCATACTCTTCTCTAATATTAGGACATGTTGACTTTCCACAAGATTTTGCATACTTTTCCCTTCCCAAACTACCTCCCTCTTTTCTCTCTCTCTCTCTTTTTTTTAAAGACTCAGAAGGTGAAATACCTAGGTTGCATAAGCGCAAGTTTATTTTATTTGTCTCATTTGCATTATGTCATTGGCTGGAGCAAAGTCTTTTAACGTTTTTTTTAAAAAGTATTTCCAAAGCCCCTGGATCAGCGCTGTGTAGATAGTTGGCCCATAATAGGCAGGGACTGACTACTTAAAGGTAGGACCATGGTCCGTAAGCAGAGGGAGAGGAGACAGCATATGACCTAGCTCAGACTTTGTCCCGGAATCTGGTGCACTGGCAAAATCAAGTCCTTGACAGCACATTAGTCGCTGTGGACTTGGCAACGCATGCACCTGTCATCTACAAATAGTAGTTCAATCAACAACTGCCCTTTCTATGCTGACGGGATGTCTAGCCCTATGTAAACATTTCTTTTTTAGCACTGGTTCTTAATTCCTGCAGCCCTTGGTTTATCACCAGTTTCTTGAGAAAATAATCTGTCCATGTTCTCCAGTCATGGGATGATGACTCAGGTTGGGGACTCAGGCTGTTTTCTGTGCAGTAGCTGGTCTTGCGGGCCCCATCCTGTTTGGACCCCAGCCAGCACACCGCAGAGAGGTGCTCCTTCCACCTCCCAGTGACCCGTGCCAACCCTTCTGCTCCTTCCCCCCTGCTGCTCTTGCCTTTGTGGTTGCCAGAGTAACCATAAAAATATTACTCCACATGCTGTAGGAACAAAATGTCAGCGCACTTTACTATTGTTTTAATTTAAAAACCAACGTGTGAAAATAACTCCAGCCTGGGAGAAATGCTCTTTCTGCCAGATGATTCCTTTTGGAAGGAGATGTACAAAATCAGTGTGAAGAACTCAGGGGTAGGAACGATACCTAGGTTTAGGATAAGAGCCTAAACTCCTGTGTCCTATGTCAATGGTAAATATCCCCTAAATGCTTGTCCAGTGAATGAATGAATGAATGTGACACAAACTTTGCTGAAAAATTTAGGAATATATAAATGGTATGCATAAATTTTAAAGTAAAACTCTTAATTCCTATTATAAATTATAATAGAAATGCTATTATAAACTTCAGGATGGTGAGTGAAGCAGGTTGACTAGTGTGCCCCCCAATTTCATGTTCTTCTGGAACCTCAGAATGTGACCTTATTTGGATATCAGAGTCTTTGCAGACATAATGAGTTAAGGATCTCACAGTGAAATCAGTTTGGACTTAGGATGGGCCCTAATCCAATGACTGATGTCCTTATAAGAAGTGGAGACTGCCAGGCATGGAGGTTCATGGCTGTACTAGCACTTTGAGAGGCCAAGCAGGGAGGATTGCTTGAGGCTAGGAGTTCAAGAACGTCCTGGGCAACACCCCCAGAACACCCCCACCTCTGTATCTACAAAACATTTTTAAAAATTAGCTCGGCATGGCACACACCTGTAATCCCAGCTATCTGAGAGGCTAAGGCAGGAGGATTATTTGAACTCAGGAGGTCAAGGCTGCAGTGAACTATGATTGCACCACTGCACTCCAGCCTGGGTGACAGAGTAAGACCCTGTCTCAATCATAACAAAAATATGTTTCCTAAAATATAGTGAATTTATCTGTTCAAGTTTTTTGCCTTAAAATATATGTTGTTTTATTATTATTACCCTAGAAGAATTCCTTATAGTCTGAATACAAATCTTTTATCAGGTATGGGTGTTGTAAATATTTTCTCCTAATCTTTGGCTTGCCTTTTTAATTTCTTAACATGAAAAGTTTTATATTTTGATGAAGTCTGATTTATCAACGTTTTTTCTTTTACAGTGTGTAATTTTTGTCCTCTCTGAGATATCTTAGATACAAACCAGGTCACACACATTTCTTCTGAAGTTTTCTTCTAGAAGTTTTATTGCTTTAGCTTTTACATTTAGGTTTGTGATCCATTTTGAGTGAATTTTTGCATCTGAATATGCAATGAGGTATGACAAAGTTCTTTCTGCACATATGTATCCAATTGTTACAGCACTGATTGTTGAAGAGATGATTCTCTCTCTCATCGAATTAAACTGTCACTTTCATCAAAAGTCAGTTGAGCTGGGTGCAGTAGTGCCCATCTGTAGTCCCAGTTCCTTGGAAGCTGCAGTGGGAGGATTGCTTGAGTCCAAGAGTTCGAGGCTAGCCTGGGCAACATTGTGAGACTTGGTGTCTTAATTTTTTTTTTTTTTTTTTTTTTGAGATGGAGTTTCGTTCTTCTTGCCCAGGCTAGAGTGCAATGGTGTTGTCTTGGCTCACTGCAACCTCTGCCTTCCGGGTTCAAGCAATTCTCCTGCTCAGCCTCCCAGGTAGCTGGGATTACAGGTGCCTGCCACCACGCCCAGCTATTTATTTATTTATTTTTTGTATTTTTAGTAGAAATGGCCAGGCTGGTATTGAACTCCTGATCTCAGATGATCCAACTGCCTTGGTTTCCCAAAGTGCTGGGATTACAGGCATGAGGCACCATGCTTAGTCAATTACAAATCAATTAATCACATATATGTGGGTCTATGTCTGTACTTTCTATTCTGTTCTATTGGTTTATCTTTATTTACTACATTAATAGCACAATATCTTAATTACTGTAGTGGTAAAGTGAGTTTTGAAATAGGTAGTGTAAGTCCTCTAAATATTTTTTTTTCTTATTTTTTTCTTTCTTTCCTTTTTTTTTTTTTTTTTTTTTGAGGCAGGGTCTCACTCTGTCGCCCAAGCTGGAGTGCAGTGGCACGACCACGGCTCACTAGAGCCTCAACCTCCTGGGCTCTAGCAGTCTTCCCACCTCCTGAGCAGCTGGGACTGCTGGCATACGTCCAACTAATTTTTTGATTTTTTTATAAGCATGATGTCTCACTATGTTGCCCAGGTTTATTTTATTTTTTAAAAAAGTTGTTTTGGGCTGGGTGTGGTTGCTCACGCCTGTTATCCCAGCACTTTGGGAGACCAAGGTGGGAGGATCACCTGAGGTCAGGAGTTTGAGATCAGCCTGGCCAACATGGCAAAACCCCATCTCTATTAAAAATACAAAAATTAGCCAGGCATGGTGGCACACACCTGTAATCCCAGCTACTTGGGAGGCTGAGACAGGAAAATTGCTTTTAACTCAGGAGGCGGAGGTTGCAGTGAGCCGAGATCATGCCACTGCACTCCAGCCTGGGTAACAGAGCAAGACTCAGTTTAAAAAAAAAAAAAATGTGTTTTGGCTATTTTAGGTGCTTTGTGTTTCTATAGTTTCTATATAAATTTTAGAATTGGTTTGTAAAATTCTAAAATGTTTGCTAAAATCAGGATTGCCTTGAATCTATACATCATACTGGGGAGAACTGACAACAATATGGACTCTTCTGATCTAGGAATATAGTATATCATTCCATTTTGGAGGATCTTCTTTAACTTTTCTCCAGAATGGTATGTGACTTTCAATGTACAGGTCTTGCATTTTGAAATTGAATCTGTTTTTGAGTATTTTAATTTTTTGTAATATTAGAGATTTCATTTTTAAAATTTCATTTTCCAATTCTTTCCTGTGTCTGTATAGAAGTACCCTTGATTTTTGTACATTAATCTGAAATATTGTGTCCTTGCTGAACTCATTTTTTACTTCTAGTAGCTTTTATGTGGATCTCTGGATTTTTTTACATAGACAATCGATGCTATCTGTGAATAAAAACACTATCACTTCTTTCTTTCCAACGCAATGCCTTTTATTTCTTTTTCTTGTCTTTCTGTACTAGCCAGGACTTACAGTGCAATATTGCAGATGAAGGAAACCAAAATATTTCACCCCAAAATATACGCTGTAACATATTTCAAAATGGCTATTCAGCATGGCTGAAAAGCTGCCTTTTGTGGGGGAGATTTGCATCTGTAGAGAAAGTCCGCATTGATGCAGCTAGGCTTTCTCTGAAGCCCTCCTTTGTCTGATCCAGCAAAGACTAAGAGACTGACACCTTTGAAGGTCTAAAAGAAACCTTTACCATCTATTCTCTCTGAGGGCTGCTACCTGTGTGATTTCATCTACATAACAAGATGAACTGTGCTAGCCAGACCTCCTCTTCTCTCCCTCCCAAACCTGTCTTGCCACCGTAATCTGATTTACCACCATAAAGTGTTTTTGGCCATGCTCTGAGCCGAAACATGCTTTGGCCATTCTTTCTGTAACCTCAGGGTGGTATATAAGCTTTTGCACCCCACTGGGGGGTTGCAGTAATCACCCTGTGTTTCTCCCCCATGCACCTTAATAAATTTGTATGTCATTTCTCCTAGTAATCTTACTTTTGTCGATTGATTTTTTAGCAAATCTTCCAAGGGGAAAAGGTAAGTTTTCCCTTCACCTCTCAACATACTAGTGGTGAAAACAGACATCCTTGCCCTGTTTCCTGATCTTAGTGGGAAGACAATCTTCATCAAAAAGGATGATGTTAACCCAAGGTTTCTCACAGGTGGCCTTTATCAGGTTGAGGAAACTTCCTTCAATTTTTAGCTTGTATGAGTTTTTATTAGGAATGGACTTTGGATTTTGTCAGTTTTTTTTTTTTTTGAGACTATTGAGATGACTGCATGGTTTTTATTTCTCAGTGTGCTTATATGGCAAAATACATAGATGAATTTTAAAATATGAAGTCAACCTTGCATTCCTGGAATAAATCCTACTTGGTCATGATGTGCTTTTCTATTATTTGTTGCTGGTTGGATTTCTAATATTTTGTTAGAAATGTCATGACGAATGTGTGGCTATGAGGGTTGCTAGCCTCTAGTTTTCTTGTCTTATAAAGTCTTTATCAGGTTTGGTATGAGAAAACAAGGAGGGAGGTGTTCGTTTTTTTGCTATTTTCTGAAAGAGCTTTCCTACAGTTGGAATTAAATTTTCCTTAAGTGTTTGATAGAGTTTGCTAGTGAAACCACTTAATCCTGGAGATAGTTTTTGGGGAAAAGACTGTTGACAATGAATTGAATTACTTCAATAGATGTAGAGCTATTTGCATTTTGCTATTTCATCTCTGTTGCTTTTGATAAATTGTGTTTTTTGAGAAGTTTAACAATTTAATCTAGTTTGCAAAATTTATTGACAAAAATATTCATAATATTACCTTTTCTTTCTTTCTTTCTTT
>NW_012101643.1:2245992-2251158 GCF_000951045.1 Mandrillus leucophaeus | reverse complement strand
TTTAGTGCTACCCACTTCCTTCTCAGCACTATTTGTCCTCTCCCTGCACATTTTGATATGTTACATTCTCATTTTCATTCAGTGCAAAATATATTCTAATTTTCCTGTTGTTTTCTTGTTTAATCTATGGGTTATCTAGAAATATGTTTTATAATTTTGAAGATTTTAGGAATTTTCTGGATATCTTTCTGTTATTTCATTATAGTCAGAGAACATATTTTGTTTGATTTTAGTACTCATAAATTTATTGATACATGTTTTATAGCCCAACATATGGCTCATATTGGTGAATGTTCTGTATAGATTTGGAAAAAAATTGTGTTCTGCTGTTGCTGGGTAGTGTTCTACAAATGCCAAGTAGATCAAGTTGGTTGATAGTGGTGTTTTATAGTCTAACTGATTTTCTATCTACTTGCCCTGCCAACTCAATTGGAGAGAAGTATTGAAATCAAATAAAACTGTGAATTTGTCTATTTTTCTTGTCAGTTCCAGTTTTACTTTGAAGCTTTCTTACTAGGTACATGCAAATTCAAGATTATGTTCTTTTGATATTGATGCTTTTACCATTATGAAATAATCTTCTTTATTGAAACATACTTTATCTAATATTAGAATAGCCACTCTAACTTTCTTTTTATTAGAATTTCATGGCATATCTTTTTTTATCCTTTTACTTCTAAACTATTTGTATCTTTTTAGTTAAAATGAATTCTTTAATAGATAGCATATGTCTTGCTTTTTTTATATCCAGTCGACAATCTTGCCCTTTAATTGAAATGTTTAGTCCATTTACATTTAATGTAATTAGTGATATGTTTGGGTTTAAATCTTTGCTATTTGTTTTATGTTTGTCTCATCTGTTCTTTGTTTCCATCTTCTTTTCTACCTTCTTTTTGATATATTGAGTATTTCTATGATTGTATTTTTGGGGGCTTATTGGCTATGCCTCTGTTTTATTATTACTTTTTGTGGTTGTTCTAGGATTTACAATTTTCATTTATAACTTATAGTTCAAACTTTCAAATAATATTATGCCACTTCACATACAGTGTAAGAACCTTACAACAGTATACTTTAATTTCCTCTTTCCATCCATTGTCATTTTATATAACTTTATATCATGTTATAAACTCCACAACACATTGTTATTGCTTTAGTCAACTGTCATTTACATTTAAACATGAATGAAACAAGAAAAAAATGTTCCTTATTACAGTAAAAACCAGATAATGTTACTTACTTCCTTGCTTAAAACCTTCCCACAATTTCCTGCTGCAGTTTGAATTAAATCTAAACTTAAAATGTCTCACAGGTTTAAACTAGTTAGGGGCAGGGAAGATGTCATTATGCTTTCAGTATCTACTTCTATGCTTCTTTCATGAAAAGTTCTCAAGAAATTGTTCTATTATTAACTAATTTTCACTTTTGTGTAATTTACATATCAGAGGAACTAATTAGCCTAAATGAGTGCATAGTAGTAAAAACCATAAGATGACAATTTTATCATTGGTCACTCCAGTTCCTAGGTAGAAGGTACATTACATGAGAGAGGAACATATTCATTATTGTCTAGCACAGCATCAGGTTTATAATAAACAGTAAGTATAGCTGAATGAAGGGATGAATGGATGATATGTGGTCTTTCCTAGGGTACTTACTTACTGTTTTAATTTCTGCTACTTCCCTATTTCCCAACAATTAGTGTAGCAGCTGGTGATATACCCAGGATCAATATCATAGAATTGTGCAAATTGAATCTTACACACCAGCTTATCTTCACCTTTGCTAAAGATTCTGTATTCTGTGGTGCTTGGCAGACAAAAAATGAGAGTGTTATAACATTTATTCATCTTAAAAGACCTCTTATTTCAAAGGAGTCCTTGAGAGGCATTCATAGCCTTTTTATACCTTTCAAGATTTTGTTTCAGTTTCAATGCCAACCTAACTTATCTTCCCAGATTAAAATGTTTTTAAAAGTACTTTTAGTCTGTTATCACAGATGATTATTTTAATTTCCTCATTCTGTGCTCTCTTCAGTTTCACTGTAGTTTTTGACAGTGATTGAGCTAAGTTGCATATAGCGTTCCAAGCATAGACACCCACAGTTTGTGTGTGGAGTTGGAGTCTATTTTTTATTTATGTTTGTTCATTACTAAGGATACCCAGCCTAATGTTATACCCTTTTGTCTTGGGGATGCACAAGGTGTTCTACTTCTTGCAGTGACCTGTGTCTCAGAGCCTAACATCTTCCTTGTGGATCTGAATACCTTCACTCACTTTGAAATTCATGGACCTTCTTTTCTAGCTCATTTTGCCTTGGGAAATCTTTACTGAGTTTTCAGGACCTAGAATTTCACTACTTAGAAAAATCTTAATGTCATGGGTCAAATTTGTGATACTGTTTATTCTGGATTCCAAATCATGGATATGTTTAAATAAAGTAGGTCTGGTACCAAGCCCTTGGGGACCCATGGTTTTTATTTTTTTCTCCCTCTATTTTCTATATCTAAATAGATTTGCTGTCCTAGAACAAGATAAAAGGCCCCTTGATAAAGAAGTTTTAAATAAATCACATGCACAGATTTAATCCTGCCCATGTGTCTTTTGTTCCCTCAAAAAAAGCTTAAAAAGATGAGTTAGTCATGATTTCCTAGGATAGAAATGATGGTGCCTCATGCTCCCCGTCTGGACCCCGATCTGTGTATTTCTGGGCAGCTGTTGCTATGGTGTGAATGTGTCCGCTCAAAATTTATATGTTGAAATCCTAACCCCCCAGGCTGATGGGATGAGGAGGCGGGACCTTTGGGAAGTGATTAGGAAGCAAGATTAGAAAGGGATTTCATCTGTGAATCAGAAGGCAAGCTCTTACCAGACAGAATCTGCCAGTGCCGTGATCTTGGACTTTCTAGCTCCTAGAATTGTAAGAAATAAATATGTGTTGTTTATAAGCTACCTAGTCTACGGCATTTTGTTATAGCAGCCCAAACACTCGAAGACATCTGTGATTCCACCTTTTATTGTTGTTACTGCCAGTTTATCTGGGCTGGAAGTAGTATTTACTGCCTGCTTGCTTGTGCGCACTTGCGCGCTCTCTCTCTCTCTCTTCCCCCCCCACACCCTTTTCCTCCTTCCCTCTTTTTTCTTTCTTTTCTTTTTACAAACAAACAAAATACCCAGCCAGCTTGCAGTTCAGGAGCAGATTCCTGGGCCTGGGATGGAGTCTGACAATAAATAAAAGGCACTTCTCAGTCTAGAAAGAGATAAGGGGGTCAGAACAGTGCTCAGGTGACCTAAAACTTTAGCAACTGGGTGTTTACTCCAGATTCTTTGACAAGAGCTACAGAATGCTTCTTGCTGTGGGCTCAGATTGGTTTAGGGGCCCAGGAAGGGACCTAGCATGTGTATAGGTTCTTAAATAATAGGCTTTTGTTATTATTACTATTAGTTGTCTTTCAATGAATGGAAACAAGGAGGAATTTTTTTAATTGAAAGATATACTGAACAGATTAAGGTTGATGAGCAAATAATTAAAATGTATTTTAAGGGTATCCAAATTGAATGCATAGAAATTTAAAAAGAAGTGAAAAATGAAGCCAGAGCAGGAGGACTGAACATTCCCAAACACACTTTATTAAGAACAAAACAGTGATGTCCATATATGGAAAAACAGGAAAATGTTAAATGGAAACTAATTGATTAAGTGAAAACACTTTCTAAGACATGGAATATACAAGGGAATGTTACAGGAGTGAAAGTGGGGGTCCAGCATGGCTCACATGTGTAATCTCAGCATTTTGAGAGGCAGAGGTAAGAGGATTGCTTGAGCCCAGAAGTTCGAGACCAGCCTGGGCAACATAGTGAGACTACTGTCTCTGCAAAAGAGTTAAAAAAAAAATTAGCTGAGAATGTTGGCGTGTACCTGTAGTTCCAGCTACTTGGGAGGCTGAGGAGGGAGGATCATTTGTGTCTGGGAGTTTGAGATTATAGTGAGCTGTGATTGTGCCATTGCACTCTAGCCTGTGTGAAAGAGTGAGACCCAATCTCTCAAAAAAATAAAATCGAATGTGGGGTAGTTTACTAGAAGAAACATGAATGATGAAAATTAGTAGATAAAATGAGAGAATTAAAGCAAACTCTATAGAGAAAAATTGGAAAAGACTAAATGGTTCAGTAATGAGATATCTTAACAAAAGTAAGTATTTTTTCTTATTGGATGGACATAGAAATCTGATTTGAAATGACACCACAGGATAGAGACTTGGAAAAAACCAACTATCTATTTATCCATCAATCTGTCTATCTGTACAGGAGTATCACTGTGGTTTTATTTTGCAGGTACACATTGAATCTAAAGAAACAATGGAGAGGAAAAATCTGAGTCAGATGTATTGACAAATTTCAGTTATTTACCTTTTGAAGTACTGAGCAGGCGTTGGTTTCATCTTGAAGATTTCGTGCAGGAGAATTTTGGATATTAACCAAAATAATAAGTTATATATTTAGAAAAAGAATAATCTAGAAGTGTCTGGACTGATAAGCCTAACCTGTCTATCAGGAAAGAGACTGGAAGAAAGTAGCTGTGTAACTATTTTATTAATATTTTCATAAGAATGGTAGCAAACAGCATGGCCTTGTAAAGAACAAATCCTGTCAGACTGTAACTTCCTCTTCTGACAAAATGAGCAGTCAGCTGGACTGAAGGGGAGGTAATAGACGTTAGCTATCTTCACTTTGTCAAAGATTTTGATTTCTGCTTGGCAAGCAATACATGAGATAGTTTTGGGTAGTGATGAGCAATTTAGAAGGAAATAAGGCAAGGTAATGATGGGGAAAGTGATGAGCAAAGGCTGATACCTTAGAAATGGTGGTCAGGAGGCTGGTCGTGGTGGCTCACACTTGTAATTCCAGCACTTTGGGAGGCTGAGTCGGGTGGATCACCTGAGGACAGGAGTTTGAGACCAGCCTGACCAACATAGTGAAACCCGGTCTCTACTAAAAATACAAAAAATTAGCCGGCCATGGTGGCGTGCACCTGTAATCCCAGCTACTTGGGAGGTCGAGTCAGAAGAATCGCTTGAACCCTGGAGGCAAAGGTTGCAGTAGACCAAGATTGTGCCATTGCACTCTAGCCTGGGTGACAAGAGTGAAACTCTGTCTCAGAAAAAA
>NW_012101643.1:2237653-2245022 GCF_000951045.1 Mandrillus leucophaeus | reverse complement strand
CATTTAAATTAAATTAAAAATAAAACCCAGTAGATGATGGAAGGTACACCAGTCATCCATGGGTGGTCAGGCGTGTCGGTAGAACTCAAAGTCCAGGAAGAAAAAGAGCAACAAGGAGGAGAGGTCAGATCAACAAAGGGGTTTCCAGGGCCCTCTGTGCCTTGAGCAAAGCCTTACCAGAGTTAACAAACAAAAGTATTGCAAGGGACATACTTATACTAAGAAATTATTGGAGGCTTATCTGAAATTTAAATTTATCTGGGTGTCCTGTCTTTTACCTGGCAACCCTACCTCAAAGTCAACAAAAGGTTGAAGCCTTCTTCTTTCCCCAGAGTTCCTGCGACTGCAGCCTTACATTTTAGCATGCTGTGCTATCATTGCTTTGAGCCTTTTTTCAGTTAGACTTTGTATGGTTCCTGAAGGCAAATCTTGTGTGCCTTATGCACATTTGTGCGATCGTTACATTGAAAGACCAGAGTTCAACAGGGATGCTGAAAGCAACTGTATTCTTTTCTCTCGCTGTCCCTTTACAACCATTTAGAGGCTTGTTTTTTTGCCTGGAGGACATTCCTGTCACTTTTAGTCACGAGCACAGTCTTGGCTCCGTGCTGGAATGTTCAGTCCAGTTTCACAACCATGACTTTAAGCTTCAAATAGAAAGTGTGTCTCCTTCCAGAGATTAGGAGCATCTGGCTGAGGAGCCCAAAACTGAAGGATGGACTATGAGGTCAACTTCCCTTTAATTTCCCTCCTTTGAGCCGCTCCTCCTCGCACCCCCACCAGGCCCCTTTCACCTTCCAGGGCTGGAGGTGGCCACTGAGAGTGAGGCCGAGAGCATAGCAGGAATGGTTTTAAGTTACCAGCATTGGGAAGATCTTTAAACGTGATTCTTTCTCTGAGCGATATTTTCAGGGGTTGCTCAGAGGGCCCACCCCTCTCCTCTTCAGCTCCCTACAAGTGCTGATGCCTCCCACACCTCACCTCTCCCCAGCCCCGGCTGCTGCATCTTCGGTACACCTCCATTCAGTCTCTTTGTGCTGAGGTTATCCAGCCCCTGGCAGGAAGCTTTCTTGGGTAGGCTCCCTTAAGATGGTCCCAGGTTGTCTGCCACAACTGGTCTAAGGGAAATACTTCTATCTGCAGTCTGTGGCTGGCAGCTAGCTCCTGCTGTGGCTGTGTATGGTTCCGTCAAAAGAGACACTTACTATTTGTATTTCTCAGGCATGAGTCAGATAGAAATCTCCAGGGGACCCATATCAAGCTTTCTGTGTAGTCTCCTTCAGCCTGTCTTCCTGGCTTGAGGTGAGTGGGGGATGCACCTCTTGTGCCCCCTGTGTCTCCTCCCTGAGATGGGGTGAGTGGGGTTAGGGATAGGACAGCACTCCAACTTTCTCCCAAGAAATCGTCTCTCTTATACGCTTCCACCTCTACTGTAAGCCTCAAAATCAGTTTCCGGCACCCTCTCTGCAAATCCCACGTAGGTGTCCTAATATTCTCTTTAGAATGTGGGAGTCTCTGCTACCTGTTTTATTGTTTTTGACCTTCTGGTGCCTTAGCTGAGGCTGAGACGAGAGAGTGCCATCCTGTTACATTTGTATTTTTAGCACCTAGCTCAGTGCCTCGTACATAATAGGTGCTCAAAAACTTTTTGTTTTTAAACAAACAAATCATTAATAAACTATTGTAGGAAAAGAAGGTCGATAACTGCCAATCCAGATAACCCATTAGTGTAGCCCAGGCAAAATATTTCCATAGACCCTGAGATTTCACAATCGAGGCAAAAGATGAGACTTCAGGGAATTCGGAATGTCTGCTAAATTCCTGATTCCTCTAAGTACAATATAAAACTTAAAAATAAATCAGTGATGAGCTTTTATGTAATGTCTTGGCCCATCTCAGATCATGTGCAGATTCCTGGGATTTCTTTGGTTCTTGGGTTCATCTCTGAGATCTCTCCTTCGGCCTTGGTCCTTCTTACTCCCTTTAATCGTGAGGGCCATTGGTCTTCCTGGCTTATCCCGCCTCAGATCTGGATAAGGCCTTCTTACCATTCAGCTTACAAGTCACTTGCTCCAAGAAGCATTTCCCTTACAGCCTTCACCAGTCTGTCCCCTCACTAGCCCATCTTATGTACCTGTCACAGCACTCACCTGTCTGCACTGTGCATGCTATAGGCTCCAGGAAGCAGGCACTGCCTTGTTGACTCTGCACTCCAGGAAGCGAGCACGGAGCCAGGCAGAAGTAATGCTGAATGAATGAGTGGATTGGCTCAAGGGCATCAGTTGAAAACCCTCCGAGTGGGGCTTTAGGGTAGGTCTGCCTTGCACGTCTGCCTTTAGCTCTCATTAGTGCACAGCATATATCAAGGAGAGGATGTTGGTTTGGGCAACCTCAACCTTCATGGCTGAACCAGACACCCATTGGTGGCTCAGTACACCTGCCACCTGAAGTGTAAGCACAGAATTCTGCCAACTATCACAGCACAGAGGCTGAAAGATCATGTCAATCTTGAGGTTTAGAGCTCCGTTTCTCTAACTCACATTCCTTAGTCCTGCACCTTTAGAAATTTCACTGTGATCATGACACCCAACGACAAATTCAAAAAGATAATTGTTTATATCATAGCACTGTTACTTGGTTTAAATTCAACTAAGAACTGTAGAAGTCGGTGTCAACATTCTCCTGGATTTTATAACCTTCCCAAAGCATCACAGTCTTACCTTTGTCTGTAACCTCCTCTTTTCTCCTGCGCCACCCCTACCCCAGACAAATATAGTTAAATCAAGTTGAAGCTAGAACATGGTAGGATCTTGTAGTAAAAAACCCCCCAAAACAAAAAATACCCCAAACCCTACTCCAATATGTTATATACAAAAGACATCCAAAGTGTGTGTTAGGAAGTTTTTTTAGAGATAGGTTCTTGCTCTGTTGCCCAGGCCAGAGTGCAGTGGCGTGATCATAGCTCACTGCAGCCTCACGCTCTGACAGGAACATTTGATTAAACTGGAACATGAAAACAAAGGAGGCTATTTTAGTAAATTATGTAATTAAATTTTTTAGATGTCTGAGGAATACCTAAAGTATTTCTACTTGGAGATTACGAACATGAAACCTCATTTGATGACACAAAATGTATCTCTTTTCTTAAGGGATCCCCGCAGTTTGTGAGATTATCCTCAACCATAAAATCCTAACATATTGTGTACCTGTATCATATGAAAAGACAATTATAAGGAAGTTGAGGCCAAATCTACTAGTTGCCTATTGGATGTTCACCTTCCCTTTTTTTTTCTTGCCAAGAGAACCCTAATTTTGTTGAGGGTGGCAATGCAGCCAGCTAAAACCTATATTTCCATTGCCTCTCTTATAAAGATAGGTGACTAAATTCTGGCCAATGAGATAGAAGTGAAAATTACTGGTGGAATTTCCGGGAAAGCTTTTCAACTGGTGAATTCACCCATATGGCGTGCTCCCTTTGCCCCATCACACACGCCTTGCTCCCACCTGAAATTTCGATCCAACGGCTGCTGCAGCAGCCATTTGCAGCAGTGAGACTTGACTGCATGAACTAAGGATGATGGACTGAAAGACAGGAGGTTGACACACTGATGACATCATGGAGCCATGGCACTAGCTTGGACTGCCCAGTTTTAGACTTAAAGTTACGTGACAGAAATGATCTCTGTTGTTTAAGCCCCTGGTTTTTATTTTTTCATTTTTATTTTTTTTAGGTTTCTATGACTTGTAACTAAAAAAAATTCTAAAAGATAGTGAAATATTTATGAGAAGGTAAGTGTGTTTGTGTACTAGATGAGAATTTATCAAAGAACCCTTTCAATATTGGTAATAATAATATTGGAAAAATTAGAAAAATCTATATTTTTAAAGTTGTTGCACTGAACATATCCTCTGATTTTATTTCTGATAATATAAATAATTTCAGTTCTTAATTTAACAGGAGCCACAAACAACTACATAAATACATGTACATACATGCATGTACAATTTAGTGACTGTGTCCATATTCTAGGCATTGCACTCTGCAAGTTATATTCATTATCTCATTTAATATCAACAGCAACCTTATGAGGTACTCCTATTATCCTCATCGTATACACAGAAAAACAGAGGTTTAGACAGTTAAGTAACTTGCTAGTGAGTGGCAAACAAGGCATGAGGACTGAGTCTGGCTTGAAAGCCCATCCTTATGGCCACTACCTTGTCCTGATTCCTGGGAGCAGATGAATATGAGTCCATTTGTTTAAGCTATCTCTCAAGTCAATAACAAGGCTGGTAAAATGTAGGGCGTCTTAATATTGCAATAAATAAATAAATATAATCCACCAAGTTGGACCTCTTAGCAAACTTCAACAGGTAAAGAGAATTTCTACTTAGATGGTAGATTTCTAGTGTCCAGGAATTACAAATGTATAGAAAGCATGGAGATTCAGGTTAGATGTTAAAATGGGTGGCCTAGTTTAAACCAGACTGAGCACACTAAACTCTTTTCCTGAAAAAAAGCAATGAATGTTCCCATTCGGAATGGGCAGGATATGTATTGTGTTCACTGCCTCCCTGACCTCATCATCCAGCACCCTCCCACTCTGTCCTTCGCTCTGCCCATAGTGCACCACTGCACTGCCCTCCTCGCGATCCTTCACACATGCCATGTACACTCTCAGCTCCAAGCCTTCGCACATACCAATCAATCCCTCTGTGTGGAGTGCTCTTCCCTTAGATACCTACAAGGTTCATTCCCTGGCTTGATTCAAGCTAGTGTTGCCATGTGACCTCATCAGGGATGTCTTCCCTGACCATTTTCTCTACAAAGCTGGCCCCTCTGTTACCTTTATCCTGCTTGCCCCTTCCCTTTGCCTGCCTGCCTGCCCGCCCGCCTTCCTTCCTTCCTTCCTTCCTTCCTTCCTTCCTTCCTTCCTTCCTTCCTTCCTTCCTTCCCTCCCTCTCTCTCTTTCTCTCTCTTTTCTTTTCTTTCTTGACAGGGTCTCACTATGTTGCCCAGGCTGGACTTGAACTCAAGCAATCCTACCGCCTCCACCTCTGCCTCCCAAGTAGCTGGCGCTACAGGCACAAGCTACTCCTCCTGGCTTCTGCTTTGTATTTTTTGGTAGCACTCAAGGAACCTGACATACACATTTACTTGTTGGTTTCTAGCTCCTCCCCTAGAACAAAAGCCCCATGAAGATAGGGCCAGTGCTTTATTTGCTAGGACAAAGCCTAGGACACGCACAATAAATGTTTGTCGAATGAATGAACGAATAAAGAGTTCAAAGAACCAGCTCATGTCCTGTTGTTCTGTGAATACCTGGAAGACATTAGAGATCGGTCTCATTCTGGGACAAACTCTATGGACACAAGAGTTTGGAAGTTACTTTCGTGTTACTGAACACAGCAAAGTGGTTAACACCTTGCAGTAAAAGAATGAACTCCACGTAGAGGAAGTGATAAGAGGAAAGGTGTTTCAAAATGGAATTTTCTTGAAAGGAAAGTGAAAGTAGAAAACTATGTACAAAATGGTAAACAAGCAGTTTGTGACCATTGACAGAAAGGATTCTTAATTATTACCCATAAAGGAAAGAAGAAGTATAATTAAAAAGTAGACACATTTTCTCTGCCTCTAGGCAGTGGTTATTGCATTTGAGGGACATTACCCTTAAACGTACACCTGCAGTCTGGGCAATACAGGATCAAGGGCTGTGGTTCACAGGAGGGAGATACAATCTCTGGCCAGAGTAATCAAAGCCCAGAAGGGGGCTTTGAACTAGTCCTTGAAGCATGGAGTGGATTTCAGCAGGATTTTGTGGCCCTGGGTGGCTAAAGAAATAGCAAAAGAAGAGGCACAGCTGAGTAGCTTTTTAATCTGCAGAACAGTAGTCTGGTTGGGAGCCAAAACCGGAATACTAGGAAATAAATATTGAAAAGGTATGTTCAAGGCTATATCGTGGGAAGTCTCCAAAGCCAGGCTGAGGTGTTTGAACATAACCTGCAGGCATCTGGGGGCCACCCTTCAACGGTTCTAGTTCTTATTGGGTGAGGAAGTGACAAGATGGAAACATTGTTACAGGGGGTGGTGCTGGTGGGAGTCAGCAAGATGATTTGCTCCGGAAAACCATAAGAAACAGGAAGATTAGGGATGACGTTAGTGAAATACTCTGGGATATAAAGACAAGAATCAGGAAAATGCCTTTTACTTATAAAAAGACACTCTGATGTTCAGTGGGGAAGGTGAGAGAGGAATCAAAGATGGTGATCAGAGTTTGGATTCGAGCTGTATGTAGTACAACAGAAACAGGCAAATCAGGAGGAAGATCTGCCTTCAGGGACACGTGCCAGTCAGAATAACCTACTTGGGAAGCCACTAGGCAATTTGAGTTGGGAATGTGGCTGGGGAACCCACATTTCCTTAGGAACCCCTACTTCCTAATCTGTAGGGGATACATTCCAAGACCTCAGGGGATGCTCAAAACCATGGATAGGACTGAACCCTATGTATACTGTGTTTTTCACCCTACACATACAAACCTAGGTTTAAGTTTAGTTTATAAGAGGCTCAGTAAGAGATGAACAACGATAACTAGTAATAAAATAGAACAATAATCACAATACGCCAGCATCACTAGTCATGCACTTTGGGGTCATTATGAAGTAAAATAAGGTATACTTGAACACAGGCAGCATGATACGAGGATAGTTGATTTGATCATTGAAACAGCTACTGTGGGGAGTCCAGAAGAGTGGATACGTTGGACAAAGGGATGATTCATGTTTCATCATGCTACTCAGACGGGCACACAATTAAAAATGTAGGAATTGTTTATTTCTGGAATTTTCCATTTTATATTTTGGAACTTTGAGTAACTAGAACTGCAGAAAGCAAAGCTGTGGATAAGAGGGGACTACAGTGACAAGCAGACTTTTCGTCAGGTGGGGTCACCCTTCGCTGTGATGTCTAGGGCTCCTCTGATGCCAAGAGGTAGATCATGTGTACTTTTTCTACCTGCATGTCGTTCAGTCCTGACCCTGAAAATTGGAATACTAATTGTAGTTTGGGGCTTCATAATTTGTAAAGGAACTAATACGATAGTGGTGAATAACCTTCGAGTCTTGAAAAACTGATTTCCCCTAAGAATCCAAACTGTGGAGAAAGGCACAAATTGGATTTTATTTCTGAACACATAGTAATCCCCGTCTCTTTCCAGAACTTACTTGGTATTCCAAGAGCTAGCAGGACCTGCTTTGGCCTGAAACCAGGGACAGATCTCCCCGGGCTGCCAGAGCCTTTTATAGTTCATGCTAGTCTAGACTCTTTTTTGTGCTTTCCGCTTTGGGATGGAGGTAGGGGAGGAGCATA
>NW_012101643.1:2235383-2237603 GCF_000951045.1 Mandrillus leucophaeus | reverse complement strand
GTTTGAACATAACCTGCAGGCATCTGGGGGCCACCCTTCAACGGTTCTAGTTCTTATTGGGTGAGGAAGTGACAAGATGGAAACATTGTTACAGGGGGTGGTGCTGGTGGGAGTCAGCAAGATGATTTGCTCCGGAAAACCATAAGAAACAGGAAGATTAGGGATGACGTTAGTGAAATAGTCTGGGATATAAAGACAAGAATCAGGAAAATGCCTTTTACTTATAAAAAGACACTCTGATGTTCAGTGGGGAAGGTGAGAGAGGAATCAAAGATGGTGATCAGAGTTTGGATTCGAGCTGTATGTAGTACAACAGAAACAGGCAAATCAGGAGGAAGATCTGCCTTCAGGGACACGTGCCAGTCAGAATAACCTACTTGGGAAGCCACTAGGCAATTTGAGTTGGGAATGTGGCTGGGGAACCCACATTTCCTTAGGAACCCCTACTTCCTAATCTGTAGGGGATACATTCCAAGACCTCAGGGGATGCTCAAAACCATGGATAGGACTGAACCCTATGTATACTGTGTTTTCACCCTACACATACAAACCTAGGTTTAAGTTTAGTTTATAAGAGGCACAGTAAGAGATGAACAACGATAACTAGTAATAAAATAGAACAATAATCACAATACGCCAGCATCACTAGTCATGCACTTTGGGGTCATTATGAAGTAAAATAAGGTATACTTGAACACAGGCAGCATGATACGAGGATAGTTGATTTGATCATTGAAACAGCTACTGTGGGGAGTCCAGAAGAGTGGATACGTTGGACAAAGGGATGATTCATGTTTCATCATGCTACTCAGACGGGCACACAATTAAAAATGTAGGAATTGTTTATTTCTGGAATTTTCCATTTTATATTTTGGAACTTTGAGTAACTAGAACTGCAGAAAGCAAAGCTGTGGATAAGAGGGGACTACAGTGACAAGCAGACTTTTCGTCAGGTGGGGTCACCCTTCGCTGTGATGTCTAGGGCTCCTCTGATGCCAAGAGGTAGATCATGTGTACTTTTTCTACCTGCATGTCGTTCAGTCCTGACCCTGAAAATTGGAATACTAATTGTAGTTTGGGGCTTCATAATTTGTAAAGGAACTAATACGATAGTGGTGAATAACCTTCGAGTCTTGAAAAACTGATTTCCCCTAAGAATCCAAACTGTGGAGAAAGGCACAAATTGGATTTTATTTCTGAACACATAGTAATCCCCGTCTCTTTCCAGAACTTACTTGGTATTCCAAGAGCTAGCAGGACCTGCTTTGGCCTGAAACCAGGGACAGATCTCCCCGGGCTGCCAGAGCCTTTTATAGTTCATGCTAGTCTAGACTCTTTTTTGTGCTTTCCGCTTTGGGATGGAGGTAGGGGAGGAGCATAAGTCCTCAGACCCCTGTGTCATCACTCAGCAGCTGCATAATCTTGGCCAAGCTACTTAACTTCTTTAAGCCTTCATTTCTTTTTTTCAAAAATGACATTGCTGCGAAGATGAAAAGAAAAAATAAAATGAAAGTGCTTGGAGCATAGTAAATGTTCAATAAATGAAGTTTCATCACCATCGTCATCATTCGTTATGTAATTTTTGGCCATCTTGCATTAATGCAGACCCAGAGATTCAGGCCATGTGACCTGAGGACTGGCTTGTGGTGAATTCCCCAGGGATTTATTTCTAGGACAGGTGCTCATAAGAATTATAGTATTTTAGAACATACGCAATAAAGATGTAAATAAAATGGAAGTTTTGTAAAATGTTGGTTTATTGAGTTCTGAAGTGGGATAAGAATATAGGTATGAAATGTTCCTTAGAGATTTTGAAACAGGAAACCTGAGTTAACAAGAAATGGGCTAAATCCCAGGATGTTAGAGGCTCTCTAATCCTAATTTTATAATAATCTGATGACAATTCCAGAGGCTTTCAAGTCAGTAATAAAGCCTTTAATGTATGTGATCTTAATTGAAAGAAGCTGAATTAAAATGATAACATTGAGTATTTTAGCTGAGTTTCTGTAGAAACCTTGAGGAAGAAGTTAATTTTTTAAGCTCACGTACATCATTGGGGAGTTTAGTCAATTGTAAGCCAAAATGAAAAATCTAACATTTGTCCTAATTTTTTTCTTCTTTAAGGCTGTCTAGCATCCTGCCAAGTGAATAAGTGGGCTACGATGGCCCATTCTTAATTAGATGACTGCAGAAAAACTCTTAATTAAAAAAGTAAAAATA
>NW_012101643.1:2232396-2234408 GCF_000951045.1 Mandrillus leucophaeus | reverse complement strand
AAAAAAGCTATAAGTAAAAAGTTTCCACAGCTTTCACTGAGGTTGCTTTCTTGTAAAAATTACTTCGTTATATAATTATGAAATATAACAGAATATCAGAGTACCAAAAATAATATTCCACCACTATGCCCATCACCAATATTAAAACACTTGTTATATTTGCTTTGGTTTTCTTTTTGAAAATAAATGTTTTATATCATTCTCAAACATATTTCTATACTTTTAGAACAGACTGGAGATCTATAAACCTCATGGTTTTGTATTTTTGTGTTTTAAAGTCCACGTAAACGGTATGTTTTATAAACAGCCTCTGCTCTATGTCTACTTGCTGCTGAAGACTGTGTAGGGTGAATCAGAATCATCGAGTGTCTAGGCCATTTAGCATTATTCCACTTACATTGAGAGAACTAAAGAAATAATAACCATAACTCTTGCTAGAAAAGTTTACAGCCTTGTTAAAATGCCAAAATGAAGACGTGGTAAGAGTTTTTATATTATTTTACCTACCATCTGGGTAGAATGGAGTAATTAAGAAACCCGTCTCTGCATAGTTCTGAATAAAGTACTTTAAAACGTCAATTTGATATATTCTAAATTTGGAAGATCAAATCGTTTAACATTAAATCATGAGCCAATTTCAGAATATAGTCATTGCTCATGGAGGACTTTTACCCGACTTTTTGGGAGCTCACTGGTTGTTCGTTTAGAGACTCGTAAGAGTAAACATTCACATAAATAATAATGGTTTAAGAGTTGGTTAGTCGTCATGGCTACAAGGATAGGTCAAGTTTTTAGGTAAGGTGACTAGTATACTTCCATAAGATAGGGCAGAACATTACTAGTTCCACCACGGAGAGAGTATTTATACTCATATTGTCATTCTCCTGGAAATTTACAAAACCTAACCCAATGCTAAAAATAAAATACAAACTGCATAGAACTCACTGGTCGATTTTAATAATGAGATAGATGCCACAGAATGTGAGACGTAGGTAAACGGACGCAAAAATCCTTGTTTTACAATGTCTGCATCTCTGTAGTACTGACATTTGAACACTTTACTTTGCACATACTTAAGTATGATAAATGAAGGCACTGTGGACTAGGAACGAGAGACAAATGCTTTCTTCTCCAAATCGTCTCAGACTCTGTATTTTCTTAGTCATAGCCGTTTAAGTAGTTAAGTAGGCATTTGGTAGACTATTGCATGGAGGATTGCGAGGGCAGGATATTGCTACCTGCGGTGGAATGCCTGAATTTCGTCTCTCAGCAAGGATAATGGGTAGCATAGTCTGACTTTCGACCCATCCAGTGGCTCAGACTTACAGATATTATCCCATACTTTACCGCAATTCCTTGTTGAATTAAGGCTTGCACTTCGAATATAGACCATAAACTCCTGGGTCTGTCTTGTACGACATTGTCTGGCATAGGCGCTCACTATATATTTGTTGAATGTTAACGTTCTGTGCAGCAAAACCGTGCACTTTGCATCGATTGTCTGCGAAAAGCATGGTACACTAAAACTAGATATTGAAGAATTCCCATGTTGATCATGAATAGAGGTAATCCACGTTTAAAATACCAGGTGTTGGGTAATCTCTACTAGGCGATTAGCCACCCGGTGCGCCCAGGTGAAAGATATCATTCCGTGCGATCCGAAGTGCTGTGGAAGTCAGCGCTCTAGCCTAGTCCAGGAGGAAGAGGCGTAGTGCCAGAGCTTTTAACCTGGGAAGGGGCAGGGGAATGAGCCCAGGGACCCCAGCGGGGCGCAAGTAGCAGGCTGTGCGCTCGCCGGCTGCCCTGCGGCCCCAATACCCAGCGCAGCCAGTAAGTGGCGCTGGGCCTCGGGTTTGGCGGCCCGGAGGAGCGGGCTGCGGATTACCTGCAGCAGCGGGGAGCCGGCGAGCTCCTCCCGTACCAAAAATAATATTCCACCACTATGCCCATCACCAATATTAAAACACTTGTTATATTTGCTTTGGTTTTCTTTTTGAAAATAAATGTTTTAT
>NW_012101643.1:2218454-2229371 GCF_000951045.1 Mandrillus leucophaeus | reverse complement strand
GGCCCCGGCCAGGAGGCGCGGAACCATGGCCGATGGGGGCGAGGGCGAAGACGAGATCCAGTTCCTGCGAACTGTAAGCGCCCTGCGTCGCGTGTGCTCCCAGGGGAAGGGGGCGCCAGGGCATCCACTAGCGGGGTCCGGGCAGAGTGACAGCGGGCAGCGGGGACTCGAGGGCGGGGCGAGGGGTGCCCCCTGGGGATGCGGGAGGAGCAGGCATCACCAAAGTGTGTGCAGGTGTGCGTGTTGGGGCGCGGGAAGGCAAGGGCGCGTGTCTGTGCGCGCGTGTGGAAAGCTAGAGGATGGAGCGCGGCGAGCCGGCGGGAGGCGCCCGGGCTCGGACCTGGGGCAACGGGGACAGGAGCCTCGGAGCTGCGGGATCCGGGGAAGGAGGGGACGGCCAGTCCGGCCTGCCTGGTGGCAGGGCTGGGACCTCCCGGGCGGCCGGGGGCAGGGTGCAGAGCAGGGTGGCCCGTGGGGGCACGGGGAGCGGCGGGGACTCAGGTCGTTTCTGGGAGTACCGCCGCCGGGGGGTTTCTTGGGCTTTCGGGCTGGACCCGCGCGTTGTCACGGAGCGAAGACGTCGGTTCGCTTACTCCGTGTAGCGTGCAGCGCAGCTGGCCGGGGGCGGGGGTGATGGTGCAGGACGCTGCCCGGAGGTTTCCCCCAAGTGAAGGTGCTGCGAAAGCGGAGGAGGAGTCGCCTCCGTGGTCCCCGCGGTTCCCGGGGCTGGTGCCATCCATGGTGGTGCTGTGACCGCTTGCAAAGCGCGGAAGGCATGGGGAGCGAGTGTGTGTGCGCGCGCGCGCGGGTGGTGGTGGTGGGGAGAACATCGTGAACGTGTCGTTCTCTAAATGCTGGCTTATTGCATGCCAAGTGCAGCAAACTGTGTGTGTGTGTGTGTGTGTGTGTGTGTGTGTGTAAGTGTAAGGGCAGGGTGGCTGCCCCACACTGGGTGGCAGGCAGGGAAAGCTTGGCTCCACACTAATACCGTTCTTTCTTCTTAAGTACCTCTTGGCACTGCTCCTTCCTTTCTCTGATTTGTTCAAACACTGCAGATACTTCCCAGGCTGAGGCATTGCTCGCCTCCAAGCTGGGACTGGAGAGCCTCTCCAGAAAAGAAAATGCCCTAACTTCCTCCTAAGAATAACCTAGTTAGCATCCTTTCAGTCGTTCCTTTTCCACTTCTGTCCTCCTTCCTGAAGGATGTTCCCTTGCAGGGTTCCCCAGACTTCCCCAACCTAGAACTGCAGCTTCTGATGGTACTTCTTTCCTCAGCAGTACAAAAAACAAAACAAAACAAAACAAAAAAACAAACATACACACACACAATTCCCAGGTACAGTTACCTATAATCACAGAAACTCGTAGAGATGGTGGAATTTTGGAAAAGTAACTTTCCGGTGTGGAAATAGTCTTGATGTATTTGGGTACTAAACATATGAAAACAGCGAATTTGCACAGGAACGTTGTAAACGACTGTCTTTTCTCTTTTGCTCTTCTTCCTCCTCTTTTTTTTTTTTTTGGAGTCGGGGAAGGCAGTCATTTGTGCATTAAACGGACTGGGAGAAAGCTTTGGGAAGGATAAAAATCCAGGATCCGCATCAGATGGCAACCTAATAGTAATCCAACCGAATAGCTGCATGTTATGCACCATTGCATCTGCTTTTTGAAGTACTGTTGGCCCAAGACCGGGCTTGGAAGAGCCTCTTCACTAATACCTTGGTCACGGTGTATATTAAGCCTGCTGGTAATACAGTTGTCTTTTTCATAGAAAATGGTTTATAAGGTTTTTTTTTTTTTTTTTTTTTTTTTTTTTTTTTTTTTTTTTAAAGTAATTTAAACCCCATTAGATTTTTCTGAAAACTAAGGACTCTTTATTCAGGTGGACAAATATAGTTGCTGCATAATTTTTCAATCAATTTGTATCAAACTGTATGGGGTTAAAATTAGCTGGGAAATTTTGGTAGGCTTCATGCACTCAAGGGCTTCCTGCGGGCTTAACTGTTAAGCCGAGCTCATGGAGGTGGTGTTATGAGAATGCTTAATGGGCACCGAGGGAACGTGCTGGCTGATGGGGTTCTGCACATATAAAGTAATGTTAACTCTGTGCCACTCAGCAGCTGCCTGTCAGCTAGAGCAACACCTTTGATAAGTGGGTCCTGGGTAGGGATCTGGCAGTCCCAGGCTGGGATTTTTCTTTTTAATAAAACATCCGTAGGTGGTTGTGCTGATGATAAATGACCTTGAAGGAGGTGGCACAGTGGAGCAGGGGGGATTTTTTGTTTTTTTGGTATTGCATTAACATCTAAAAGGAAAACATGCCTTTCCTCACGATTTTCCAATTTTCATATGGAAATTATCAAATGCTTTACCGGCTTCTCTATCTATACCCTACATCCTTCCCTTCCCCGCCCTCCCTTTTTTTCCTCTTAACCTGAGAATGTTGGTGGTTCAGAGATGTTGACGGGGTTAATAATGGGGAGACAGTTGTATGGCTCCTACAGTAAAGTCATTTTTTTTTTTTCTGAGGGCAGTTATTTCTCTGTCATGTGCAAGCTTGTCAATGTGAGTTATTTCTTCTTCTTCTTCTTCTTTTTTTTTTTTTTTTTTAAAGCAAATAGTCCAAGGAGTATTGGGAATCTGTACATCTTGGTAAAACAGTTATAGATGGAAGACTTCTTGATAGTGATGGATGAAGCTGTTTTGCATAGCAAAAGAAAAACAGTCATTAAGATACTGTAATTGTGAATTTGACTGGACATTTCATATGTTCTGATTAGAATATCTGAATTATCTTGAACAGATCACTGTCTATTGGGTTTGTATTCAGCACCCCAGCACATTGAGGCATCTTTTTGACCACTGTCCACAGAAAGCTTTTTTGCTTTTCTTTTCTTTTCTTTTCTTTTTTTTTTTTTTAGAAGAGTCTGAGATCACTGTTAAGGGAAGTAGAGGTGAAATCTTTAATGGGCTGTATCTGTGAGTTATGTATGCTGCTGTAAATTAATTCCTCATTTGCAAAGAGGTTTTGTCACTGGTTCACTTGTACCCGTCTCTCTGGCATCTCTATTCCATTTGCTGCTGCTTGTTGGCTCACATTCCAAATAGTTATGTGGATGAATGATCATCTTTGATTCAGTGGCTCCCCCATCTGCTGGAAACCTGCCCACTTGGGTCTGTTTATCTTTGAGAGAGATTGAAAATATGTTTGTGTAAACTCTGGATATGCTGGTACACTTATGAGAGAAAAATCCTATCATAAAATAAGCTGTCAGCTCGTAATGGATTCGTTCACTGTCATATCCAAACATATCCATGATTTGGAATGTATGTTTTGTTTTATTTTATTCTAAAGATTTTATTAACTTACCAGTGTAACAACAAACTGTCATTTGGTTATTTAAAAACATGCATCTTTTTAGTTATGGTCCTCTTTTTTTTTTTTTTCCAAGCAATCATACAGAATGTTATAGAAGATATTCCTCTGACTTTAGGAAAACCATGGTATAAAATGACCTTGGTCAAGGTGTTTTTTTTTTTTTTTTTTTTTTTGAGTACTTTGTCTTTCTTTCATTTGTGTAAGCACAGTTGAGTTACCCTTGGGGTGTACTGTGTCATGTAGTTTTGTATTTACCCATAGATTGAGACTGAAAGTTTAGTCCTGGCTGTAAAAATGATCCTGATAGGAGTACTTACGGTCTTCCTCTTGTCTTCCTTTGCAGAATGAAGTATTTCATTAGATTTCTTCTCAGTGTTCATACATCTTGTTCCACAATGACAAGAATCATCTTTAAATATACTCATCGATGAATAGTGATCATTATGCAGTATAGATGCCGGTGTACAACACTGCATAGGAGGTTTGATGGGAATATTTAGCCCTAGTTTGTAGAGGTCCAGGAAGGTTAATGGTATGAAGTCAGTACTCAGCAGTGCAGAACGACAACTAAAATTCAAATCTTAGGCTAATAGTGTTCTTTCCAGGAGAGAAAGGCTTCTGTATCTACTGTTCAAGTATGTTTTAGGTTTATAGCAAAAGGATACCAAGTCAGTTTTCTCAGCTGTAGGAATGTCCCAGAGTACAAATGAAAAGATGGAGTGAGCAGTGGAAATCTGCACTTTTTGCTCCCTTCATAATGAAGCTACAAGGAGCTTTAGATAGATATGCACTATGGTATTTTCCCAAGGAACTGATGCAAAGCCCACACAGGCTTACATCATCAGACTTATTTTATTTTAACTTAGAAATTAGCATGTACACATTGGCAGGAAGGGCAAGATCTAAAACACTTAGGGCACTGATTTATTTGACATTCAATTGTATTTGTGCTTTGGCTTCAGATAAGTGTTTTTATCACGGCTGAATTATCCAAGAAAGGACTCCAGCAGCACTGGGTGACTGTGCTTCTTTAGATAGCTTTTGGGAGAGAGGGAGAGGTGATGAAGCACACATTTGTCCTGAAACTCTGACATTGTGGGAATTAGATTAATTCAGAAAACATTTGTTGAACACCGTCTGTATGCATAGTGTGTTAAGGAAGTATTCAAAATAAGTAGAGAAGGGGTTTGCAGCTGTAAATGCAAAGAAAAGATATAGAGGATGGCGTGGAACAATCAGAAGGGAAAAATGCATAAATAAACTCCAAAACATTAGGGTAGGAAGAGGCCTTTAGAAAACATTACCCTGTCACCCCATGCCTCTCTGATGTTGCAGATAAAGAAACAAAAGCTCAGAGAGCCAAGTGACTTGGCCCAGTGTCACACTCCAAGTTAGTGGCATTTAGTAATGCGGAGTATATGAAAATCTATGGGGAATTTCCAGAAAGGAGGTTTACCAGCACATCATTCTTTATAGAGTAGTTTTAAACCCACTTTTCCATTTTATCCTTAACTTGACCTTCATAGAGTTCCCTCTCCAAATCTGTCCTCTTGTCCTTCCAGCTAGTGAAAGGGAGGTTTCATTTCTCTTTTCTAATGTTACAGTCCCTCACATGGCCTAAATCTTGGTCCTGGAAGCCAAGATGGGAATCCATCCTTTCCATCCTTTTTTTTTTTTGCCTCCCTATCCACTTACTCCTTCAGGTTCATCTTGAAGCCTGTTAATTTCTCCCATCTTAAAATGTCTGTCTTTGACCCCGATACCTTATTTGGTTGCTCCCCTCCTCCAAAAGTGGTCTTCTCCCACTGCTTGTACCCCTCTCCATGTAATTATCTAGCTTCTCTTCCTTCTTAAATTCACTTTCCTGGATGTTGCCAGTAACTCCCTCCTTGCCAAGTCTAAATGTCCCTCTGTCCCTATTCCCTTAGATTCCTTCTCAAACTCTACTACCCTGACTTTTTCCTTTTTGAAGCTACTCTTTTGACTTTGGGGACATGGTACCTTCTGGGTAATTTTTTACATTTCTGATCATGCTTTTTCCAGGTGCGTTTCATTCCTTTTACGCCAAGTGTGTGGTTATCCCAAAAGATTCTGTCCTATTTCCTGTTCTGTCTCTTCTGCCTTCATGAGCTTATCTATGTCACAAAATCTGGGATCTCTTGAATAACAGAGTTTGAAAAGACTTAACAATGACTTCATCCAGCTCTGAGAGCCAGAGAGATGAAAGGAATGTTCCCAAAGTGACTCTTTTGTTGTAGGAGAAACCCACCGCAGATTCGACAGCCCTGGGCCTTCATTTCAAACCTCTGTTTAGACTTCCCTCCTGCTTCTCGGACCCCGGAAACACCAGCTTGAGATCATTGCCTGTCGGTTCCCTAAGCGACGTTCCTTCCTAGCGTCTCTGCTGATCGGTGGCACTGCTGTTTGTGGCTCTGGCTCCAGTGTGATCCTAACCTTCAGAAGACCTGAGTCTGAGGCCTGAATCTCCCAGTACCTAGCTTTATGGACTTAGGACAACAGTGCCTGGCTCATGGGAGGGGCTCAATGTATTTGTCTAGTTCTCTTTCTTCTCTTCGGCATCTAATTTGTCATCATAGCCCATTGTGTTTCTCTTTGCAATCCAAGTCAGATTTCGATGTCTTTCATACTCCATTAGCTTCTTGTTCTGATCCCAGTACTCATTTCAACCTTCATCATCCTTCCTCCTGCAACAAATCAGCAACCCGCCTAGAATCCTCCTGCCATTTTAGTCTTCCTGAAACCCTTGTGTCCATCTCCAAGCCTCAGCTGACATCCTTGCACATCCTGTCTAATTTCTCTACTTGGCTCATGACCTTTTATGATCCGCCCCTAGATACGTTGCTTACGCTTTTCATCCTACACGGAGATTTCTTGGATCACTCCAATCAATTCTGATTTTACCTCTCTCTGACCATTTATCACTAATAATTAATAAAATGTATGGAACTGATTGGGAAACTCAAGCAATGGTCAGAGAATGCTTTGACCCTAATGCTCTGTGGGAGAGTTGGGACCATGTTGGGCATCGGTTTCCCGTGATGCTTGGCGCACTGTTAGCTACAAGGACAGACTTAAGAGAAATCTTGTGGCAAGTGAAGATCGGGACAAGAGAAAGGATCCTCCTCCCCACCAGTTTAATGTGAACATCACTTGAATGCGTCCAAATGCAGAAAGAAGGAATCTGCTATGAAGAAAGTAGGAAAAGACAGTGGGGGCGGGAGAATGGAGGTAAGATCTCTTCTAGAAGCAGAAGAGTAGGAGGGTTGGTGGGTGAAATTCTGAGATGAGGACAGAGGAGGTGTGTAGGGTGAGAAAGTCCAGGTGATGATTGCTGCTTTGGGAGGCCGCAAGGGTAGGAAGAGGCCTTTAGAAAACATTACCCTGTCACCCCATGCCTCTCTGATGTTGCAGATAAAGAAACAAAAGCTCAGAAAGCCAAGTGACTTGGCCCAGTGTCACACTCCAAGTTAGTGGCATTTAGTAATGCGGAGTATATGAAAATCTATGAGGAATTTCCAGAAAGGAGGTTTACCAGCACATCATTCTTTATAGAGTAGTTTTAAACCCACTTTTCCATTTTATCCTTAACTTGACCTTCATAGAGTTCCCTCTCCAAATCTGTCCTCTTGTCCTTCCAGCTAGTGAAAGGGAGGTTTCATTTCTCTTTTCTAATGTTACAGTCCCTCACATGGCCTAAATCTTGGTCCTGGAAGCCAAGATGGGAATCCATCCTTTCCATCCTTTTTTTTTTTTGCCTCCCTATCCACTTACTCCTTCAGGTTCATCTTGAAGCCTGTTAATTTCTCCCATCTTAAAATGTCTGTCTTTGACCCCGATACCTTATTTGGTTGCTCCCCTCCTCCAAAAGTGGTCTTCTCCCACTGCTTGTACCCCTCTCCATGTAATTATCTAGCTTCTCTTCCTTCTTAAATTCACTTTCCTGGATGTTGCCAGTAACTCCCTCCTTGCCAAGTCTAAATGTCCCTCTGTCCCTATTCCCTTAGATTCCTTCTCAAACTCTACTACCCTGACTTTTTCCTTTTTGAAGCTACTCTTTTGACTTTGGGGACATGGTACCTTCTGGGTAATTTTTTACATTTCTGATCATGCTTTTTCCAGGTGCGTTTCATTCCTTTTACGCCAAGTGTGTGGTTATCCCAAAAGATTCTGTCCTATTTCCTGTTCTGTCTCTTCTGCCTTCATGAGCTTATCTATGTCACAAAATCTGGGATCTCTTGAATAACAGAGTTTGAAAAGACTTAACAATGACTTCATCCAGCTCTGAGAGCCAGAGAGATGAAAGGAATGTTCCCAAAGTGACTCTTTTGTTGTAGGAGAAACCCACCGCAGATTCGACAGCCCTGGGCCTTCATTTCAAACCTCTGTTTAGACTTCCCTCCTGCTTCTCGGACCCCGGAAACACCAGCTTGAGATCATTGCCTGTCGGTTCCCTAAGCGACGTTCCTTCCTAGCGTCTCTGCTGATCGGTGGCACTGCTGTTTGTGGCTCTGGCTCCAGTGTGATCCTAACCTTCAGAAGACCTGAGTCTGAGGCCTGAATCTCCCAGTACCTAGCTTTATGGACTTAGGACAACAGTGCCTGGCTCATGGGAGGGGCTCAATGTATTTGTCTAGTTCTCTTTCTTCTCTTCGGCATCTAATTTGTCATCATAGCCCATTGTGTTTCTCTTTGCAATCCAAGTCAGATTTCGATGTCTTTCATACTCCATTAGCTTCTTGTTCTGATCCCAGTACTCATTTCAACCTTCATCATCCTTCCTCCTGCAACAAATCAGCAACCCGCCTAGAATCCTCCTGCCATTTTAGTCTTCCTGAAACCCTTGTGTCCATCTCCAAGCCTCAGCTGACATCCTTGCACATCCTGTCTAATTTCTCTACTTGGCTCATGACCTTTTATGATCCGCCCCTAGATACGTTGCTTACGCTTTTCATCCTACACGGAGATTTCTTGGATCACTCCAATCAATTCTGATTTTACCTCTCTCTGACCATTTATCACTAATAATTAATAAAATGTATGGAACTGATTGGGAAACTCAAGCAATGGTCAGAGAATGCTTTGACCCTAATGCTCTGTGGGAGAGTTGGGACCATGTTGGGCATCGGTTTCCCGTGATGCTTGGCGCACTGTTAGCTACAAGGACAGACTTAAGAGAAATCTTGTGGCAAGTGAAGATCGGGACAAGAGAAAGGATCCTCCTCCCCACCAGTTTAATGTGAACATCACTTGAATGCGTCCAAATGCAGAAAGAAGGAATCTGCTATGAAGAAAGTAGGAAAAGACAGTGGGGGCGGGAGAATGGAGGTAAGATCTCTTCTAGAAGCAGAAGAGTAGGAGGGTTGGTGGGTGAAATTCTGAGATGAGGACAGAGGAGGTGTGTAGGGTGAGAAAGTCCAGGTGATGATTGCTGCTTTGGGAGGCCGCAGTGGTTCCCAGGTCCAGTGGGAGGGGACACCTGGAGAAGGCAATTAGAGAGAGGGAAGTTATACTCACTGGAGCAAGTGAACACAGGAGAGTAAGAGAATAAATTAAGGGTTAATTGAGTCTGAGTGATTGGGGCTGCCCAAAAGAAAGACTGGTTTAGAGTCAGAATCTATATTTCAAATGAGCAGCTGTCAGGGGGTGAGGTGACTTCCAGGGGCACTGTTAGAGTATCCAGTGGATCAATGTCATCTCCTTACTTTCCCCTTTATTAATCACGGGAAGAACATTGGGATGAGGACCCCGCCAACAAATGGTTGTGATTTGTTGAGAAAGGTAAAATGGGGAGGGTGATTCTCAGAGGGACTCTCTGGGGTCATTCCCATTGTCATGTTCATAGTCTTAGCGTCAAGCAGACTCGAACCATTCTGCAGCATGAGCATAACACACCTCACCTGGGACTGGAAAGAAATGCTTTGAATGATCCTGAGGTCCCTGGAAATCCTCATCCTGATAGATCACAGGCCCTGAAAGCTGACAACAAGCGTCGTGCCAGGATTCTTGATGATGGGTGGTTTTCTTTCAGGGAAGAGGAGACGTTAACAATAAGAGAAGGTTGCAGACAGGCGTTTAGAAGGAGCTAGGAGAAGAATTCTCTCATGCCAGTAGCACTCTTAGGGACTGGTAGAACTAAATGGGTTTGGATCCATTTAGTAACTAAACTTCTAGTGAGCTTGTGTGCAAGTCCTCTCTATTGTCCCAGCCGTGAAAAACTTCTCTGGCTTCTGTAATTACCTTCTGCCTGGCTGGTGAAGACGTGGCCCATGTTTCTGGGGTTTCCCGAAATGTTACAGTCAGCCCTCAAAGCCCAAGTGGAAGGTGGATTTCCTGGTTTCTGTTGCAAAAGTTCTATAGTGGTGTTGCTGCAATGAAATTGAAGTCCAAGGCTTTGCTGTTAGTGATGGAATGTTCAGAGGACCTACACATAATTGCTTTCATGCTCATTACCCAAGCAGAGCTCCTCCTGCAGAGTGGGGGACAGAGAGAGCAGAGCCACTGACACGTGAACCCAGGGAGACCTCCCCTGGATGGCTGGGTGTAGGCACTGACCACCCACCAACCGATGATTAGTATCTGCCAATTTACTAGAAGAAAACTTGAAATCTAGCTGTGGAGCCAAGATAGATGCAGAAGAAAATGAGTGGAACGGGAGAAAGTGTTTAGGAGCTCAGAGGCTGGCAGGGCCCTCCTGAGTCTGGGAATGGTTGAGGCGGGAACGAGGACACATTTGCTCCCTGGGACATGTGGCTCTTAGTGTGCGGAGGAAACCCTCATGTGGTCACTGAGTGAGAGGCACAGGCCCATACGTCTCATCACCGTGGAGGAAGGAACAATTCAATGTAGCCAATTTATTTTTCTACTATGGCAAGCGCTTTTTTTCCTTTAACATTTTTGGTATTTTGAAAGAGTTTTTGCACATTTGTTCCGCTTCTAATGAAATTTTCGTTGTTTCTCTTTCCTCCTGAGTTTAGAATCTGATTCATAATGTACATGGGAACCCATGAATTTCACTCATATTTAATGCATAACCAAAGATATAAACTGAAATGATACATTTTGAGAAGATCAAGAAAGGAAGAAGAAAACTTACAGGAAAAATGATATCCTTAGTCTTGAGTCAGTTGGGATATTGTTAAAATGAAGCTGAACAGCACAATGAGTTGATAGCTGTTAGAAGTTGTATCTTCTTCTTTTCCACAGCAGGTTTCTGGTTTTCCAAATAAAAGGGATTATGATTTAAATTCTATTAGATTTTGCTGGCGTTTATATTTATTTCATAATCAAAGAAGCTTTACATGAGGAAAGTTTGGTCTCACACACACACACACGTGCGCAAATGAATGAAAGATATTATACCATATTTCTTTTCACCAATTTTGACTGTGGCGTAGAATTCAGTTAAATTAGTTCATGGGTAGCAGTGAATTGTCTGTTGGTCTCTGTTCCTTCTTCCAGTGCTTTGGGGTTTTTATTTTTATGGTTCCTTTCCCTTTCCCACCCCTCCCCTCCCCTCC
>NW_012101643.1:2212774-2213984 GCF_000951045.1 Mandrillus leucophaeus | reverse complement strand
CCCTCCTCTTAGGGAAGAACAACATATTGAAGGATGACTAGGCACTTGAAAAATGTTAACAGAAACACACACACAAACACAAACACACACACACACACACACACACACACACACTGCATACACAGGATCCAATCCCTGATGCCCTTTTCCTCTCTTCTTATTTTTTAATTTTTATTTATTTTTTTTAGATGGAGTCTCACTCTGTCACCAGGCTGGAGTGCAGTGGTGCAATCTCGGCTCACTGCAACCTCCGCCTCCCGGGTTCAAGCGATTCTCCTGTTTAATCCTCCTGAGTAGCTGGGACTGCAGGCGCCCACCACCACACCCGGCTAATTTTTGTATTTTTGGTAGAGATGGGGTTTCACCATGTTAGCCAGGATGGTCTCGATCTCTTGACCTCGTGATCCACCTGCTTCGGCCTCCCAAAGTGCTGGGATTACAGGTGTGAACCACTGCGCCTGGCCCCTCTCTTCTTATTTTTTTGCCTATCCCTTGGTCTTGGACATGTCTGTCATGACATGTTTCCAAGGTCAGTGCCCACAGTTGGGAGTCATGATCAACTTACACGTCCTGGCTTGTAGGTTCAACGAAATGTCAGGAGAACATTTCATCTTGAGTCCCAGACAAATGAAAAGCTGAGATGAAATGTTTTTGATTGATGGCTGTCAGAGAAGCTTAAAGACTTCAGCTTCACTGCCATTCCCTTTGTGACAGGGAAGGGGCCATCATCTCCTGAAGACGGGGGTGTCGTTATTAAGTCTAAACGTCCTGCTCCCATCATGAAGAATTGCATTACACAGTGAAGCCTGCAAAGTCAACCCGACTTGAGTCAGTCCTACTCACACCAAAGAGGATGTGGAAACTCGGGGAGGACAAGAGAGAATTGTGATTTCACCTCTTCCTGCGCCAACGCCTGGTCTCTTCTTCTTCTTCATTCTGAAATGCTCTCGGAGTGCCTGCTACATGCCATGCTTCTTGCTGGGTGCTGGGACTCATATCCAAGCTTGTCCTGCCTTTAAATAGCTTATTCTGTCTCTATGGGTGGGATGGGGAATAAGGAAAAAGCAAATAGTCTACTACACAGTGGACATAAGAGTCAGAAAACCATGAGAGGAGGGCCGGGCGCGGTGGCTCAAGCCTGTAATCCCAGCACTTTGGGAGGCCGAGACGGGCGGATCACGAGGTCAGGAGATCGAGACCATCCTGGCTA
>NW_012101643.1:2212043-2212594 GCF_000951045.1 Mandrillus leucophaeus | reverse complement strand
GCGTAAACCCGGGAGGCGGAGCTTGCAGTGAGCTGAGATCTGGCCACTGCACTCCAGCCCGGGCGACAGAGCGAGACTCCGTCTCAAAAAAAAAAAGAAAAAAAGAAAACCATGAGAGGAAAGGATGTTGAGGAGGGAGGGATCTGTGTCCCAGGAGTACCATTATCTAAGGCTTGGTGGAGGAGGCAGCATTTTCAGTTAGAGTTCTCAGACTGAAAAGGAACTTCAGGGATCAGGGTCTAACCCCATGACTTTAAGTGAAGGAATATGAAAGGACACGTATATTGGCCCCCATTATTCCGCTCAGACAGGATAGCTGCAATTCATTTGATTCCTGGAACAATCCATTTAGTCTATAAAGTGGTTAATTGCACTAATACAGGTCAGGAAACTGAGTTGCAGAGAGGTGAAATGACTTGTTCAAGGGCAATTGATGAGTAAGTGATGTTGCTGGAGAGCCCAGGGTTTTCAGATGCCAAAGCCCTTCTTTCTCTCTCCTTCCTTCCTCCCTCCCTCCTTCCCTTCTTCCCTCCTTCCCTTCTTCCCTCCTT
>NW_012101643.1:2179141-2211788 GCF_000951045.1 Mandrillus leucophaeus | reverse complement strand
TCCCCTCCCTTCTCCCTCCCTCTTTCCCCCCTCCCCTCCCTCCATCTGTCAGGAAAAATAGTAAAAGACTGTAAATTGGATTATAAGGAATGATTTGTGGCTGTCCTGTCACATTTGTCCATTTAGGTTATCTGTGCTTTTCATTTGGGAGCTATCTTACTACTCTGTTAAATTGTGGAAAACGGATAGTAATGATTCCTGAACTGTTGATTCTTGATTATAGAAAATGCAAATCGTGTCTACTAGAATGCAGTTGTAGATACTGAGCAGGTTTATTCTTATCAAGCAAATTCATCTCAGCCTTCCTGATGGGCTCATATCGTTGTATGTCCTTTGGAGCCTCCTTTGAACCTGCTGTGATACCACATTGGTTCTTTAATGAAGAAATTAAATAAAATCTTGGATGTGTTCATTTTGTCTTTGAGTCGTAGTTTTACTTTAAAAAAAATTACCTTCAACATCACTGCTATGCCTCCTAAAATAAGAATGTGTGGGATCTTGCTGAATTTGGGTGGCGAGGGCAGGAAGACAGGACAGATGAAAGGAAGGTGAGTGGGGGCCACATGTTGTTTCTTCTGTCTCCCCATCTCCAGGGCCACTTTCCAGTCTTCTCTGCCCTGTTCTATGTTCAGGAGGCTCCTACCCTAGATGGTGCTAGGAATACGGTTTCCTCTCCTTGTTGGCTCAGATCGAGGGCTGGGGATAGTTTCCCACTGTTGCTGGTCCCTAGAAGTCCCACCTCTGTTGGATTCTGTCACGCTCCCAGCCCACGCCTCGGTAAATGATCCCTCATTCACCTGTCTTCAGTTAAACCCTTGAGAGTGCCATCTCCTTCCTTGATGGGACCCTGATGCAAAGGCGGGAAGCACAGTGACATGTTGGGGAGAGAGATGATGTGCGAGTACTGCTGTGTCATCCTGGGGGGGACTGGGGAGCCCTGAGACCAGGGTCAGGGATTTGTTCTTAATTCATAAGGTAAAAGGGACCCTGGAAGTTATTCTTTTTTCTCCTTCAAGGGAGAAAAATGGGTCAGAGCTGTCCATTAGAAAGATTAATGGGGCAGCAATTTATAAGATAAATTGGGATATAGAGAGATCAGAGCGGGACTGGAGCTGAGAAGCCTATTAGGAGACAGTCACCACAGAGCTGGTGCAAGGTAATTCGGGCCTAAATTTGGGTGGTAGCTGTGGGAATAGAAAGGAGCGGGGAGCTTTAGGACACAGTGGAGGAAGGGTTTATGGGGTTGGTAACTGATTAGATACAATGAGAGGAAAAAGACAAAGCTGAGCCTCAGATGGTGTTGGTCATTGGGAAATCAGGAGGAAGGGGAGGTTTCAGGGGAAGGCAGTGGGATTTAGTTTGGATGCATTTATTTTGAGATATGTTATGGACTGAATTATATCCCCCTAAAAAGGTATGTTGACATTCCTAATTCCCAGGACCTTAGAATGTGACCTTACTGGGAAACAGGATCTTTACAGAAGGAATCAAGTGAAAGCGAGGCCATTAAGGTGGGCCCTGGTCCTATATGACTAGTACCCTCCTAACAAGAAGGGATTAGGATGCAGGTCCACACAGAGGGAAAATGGTGTGAAGACACACAGGGAGCACACCTATGGGGACTGGAGCACTGCACCTGTGAGGACTGGAGCACTGCACCTGTGAGGACTGGAGCACTGCACCTGTGGGGACTGGAGCACTGCACCTGTGAGCCAAGGAGCACTAGGGCTGAGAGAGGCATGGAACAGATTCCCCCTCCTGCCCTCGGAAGGAGCCAGCCCTGCCGACCCCTTCATCTCGGACTCCGGGCCTTCAGAACTGGGAGATAATACATTTCTGTTACCTAAGCCACGCAGTCTGTGATACGTCATTATGGCAGCAGTAGGAGTCAGATTCAAGGCACAAATCTAGAAGTGTGGATTTAGTGTTTTGGAGAGAGGAGGGACCCGATGAGGCAGACTGGAGGCCACTGGTGTGATCGAGAAATCACAAAAAATGGACGAGATGATCTGGGAGGAGCATGTAGAGGAGTCCACAACAGAGGCTCAGAGGAAGGCGACAGAAGAAACTTTTTTTTTTTTTGAGATGGAATCTCGCTGTGTCGCCCAGGCTGGAGTGCAGTGGTGTGATCTCGGCTCACTGCAACCTTCGCCTCCTGGGTTCAAGCGATTCTCCTGCCTCAGCCTCCCGAGTAGCTGGGACTACAGGTGTGTGTCACCATGCCCGGCTAATTTTTTGTAGTTTTAGTAGAGATGGAGTATCACCGTGTTAGCCAGGATAGTCTTGATCTCCTGACTTCGTGATCCACCCGCCTCAGCCTCCCCAAGTGCTGGGATTACAGATGTGAGCCACCGCATCTGGCCCTGAGGAGACTTTTGATGTGATCATTATGGGACTCTCTGGGAGGAGGTTGAAAGTAGACTCCTGATTGCCGGAGACCCAGAAGCGACAGAGCAGCAGTAAATAGACGCAGACGATATAGACGATCTTTTCACCCCGTGTGCTGAAGAGGAAGAAAGAGGAGGTGGAAGCTTGAAAGGGAAGGAAGGGTAAAAGTTAGGGATCCTTTTCTTTTCTCATGAAAGAGACCATAATCTAGGGTTGTAGAGGAGGAGGGTTGATTGATGTCGCAAGTTCATAAGCACAAGATAGGTTAGAGATGCCCCCCAGCCCCACCAACACACCTCACCATTGTTGGGCACACGCCTAAGCTGATGCCTCTCTTTGCGGATACCTAATTACTTACTGCTGTCCTTAATTCGAGAACACATACTATTTTCATTTGACTTTGGTTTAGCTTTGCATCATTTCATTTTCTGCTAGGGAACTTTTGATAATTAAAATTAGAGCTCTATAAAGCTTTGTTGGTTTAAAGCTGGGCGTGTTTTGTTTGCATGCTGCAGGGCTTTGGTGATGAAATAATCCAGCTAGGCTTCAAGCAAGCATGTCTCATTAAGACAAGTGGGAGAAGCTGATATTGCTGGTGGTTTTTTTTTTCTCACAGTCAAAAAGACTGTAGGGCTTATATAGGTAATTATGCATAATATTAAGCAAATGGTCAGCCTTGGAATATATTGGAGGGATTTTCTGAAAGCTCAGGTCAGGGGAAAATGTTGAAATATCTTAGGAAACAGAATGATTCTGCTGGTAGTGACTGCCCTCAGCTCTCCTACTATGATAGGATCTGGCTAAAAAATCCAGTAATTTTTCAGAAAATTAGCAATTTATATTGTGAGAGATTTTTTCCTCCACATTTTTGTGTAATTGGCACTATGCTGTACATATAATTTGGCGCTTGCAAAGCACTGTCTTTCAAAAAAAATCTAAACAGTAAATCTATATAGTATTTACATGTGTAAATTCCACATTTGTTCCATACTTGACACTGTTGATTTAAAAGTAAAAGCTTTCAACAAATGTCTACACTTAACAACGGAGCATGTATCTGCATCTCTTTAGTGCTCGGAATGAGTGCCTATAACACTTTCTTAAAAGGACTCTTCCTTTGAGGCTGGGTGTGGTGGCTCACACCTGTAATCCCAGCACTTTGGGAGCTGAGGGCGGGGGGCGGATTGCTTGAGCCCAGAAGTTCGAAACCAGCCTGGCCAACCTGGCAAAACCCCGCTTCTGAGAAAAATACAAAAATTACCCAGGTGTGGTGGTGTGTGCCTGTAGTCCCAGCTACTGGGGGGGCTGAGGTCAAAGGATCACCTGAACCCAAGAGGCGCAGTGAGCTGTGATTGCGCCACTGCACTCCCGCCTGGGTGAGAGAGTGAGACCATGTCTCAAAAAAAAAAAAAAAGGAATCTTCCTTTGAGATGATGGTATTTGTAGGATCTGCTAAAAACTCGCCATGCTTACTATACATCAAATACATGATTAACATAAAAGTATGTCACCTTCTGGCCCTGTCAATGTGGATACAGTACATTTTACCTTGCCTAAATGCATATGTATATAGAGTGTATGTATTTATGTAAGTATATGTTGGATGTCAGTTCAAGTGCTAAATTCTCTAACTTTTTAAGAACTTTCTTCAACCAGTGCTGGGCGAAGCATCCATCATCCTTCTCCTTGGTCTTGCCCAGCATGCCCAGTGCTGCCAGCACTTTGCTGAACATGCAGAGGCTCCCACAGTTTGAAGGTCAAAGGTTCTACCTTGCCACATGCCAGAATAAAGTTAAGAATGGGCCTAGACCCAAACTCACCAAGCCACACATACCTAGTTTTCTCCCTTCTTAGAAAATGAAACCACTCTTGTGTAAATATTGTAAAATAGGATTTGAGAATTGAAGGAAGGTAGAGGTTGAACCAAATGATCTACAGGCCTCTTCCTTCCTCCCCGGAGACTTCACCATCTTACCTGGTTAAGGTGCTTAGAGATGCTGGTCTGGGGAAGGGGAGAGGAGGTGGTTGGTCGCAATCAGGCACCGATTAGAAGGTGGGAGATAGCGCCTCACAGTTTTTATTGTAGAGTGATAAAAACTGCAATATCTGCTGCTCATTGAACATTCTCTAGTTTTGGTCCTGCCTAGGACATTTTCTGCAGAAATTTTTTTTTTAGAATTTCACATGTCTAGCAGAACAGGAAACCTGGAATACGTTACAACCAACAAAAGCATTGCTCTGGACAGGCCTAAAACAAGGACCTGAACGTCAGTAGAGAATGGAACCAGCAATTCTGTACATGACACCAGTTTCATGCAGTCACACAGCAGGGAGCGAACAGAGATCATTTCCGCATTTCCTTCTAAATGAGCAAACTGAAGCCCACAGTTTTGTCAAGAGGGGGCTGTGTATCACTCAGATGACTTACGAGGGTACAGAAATGGACTTTAGAGTCTCAGTGTTAATAATGATGATGCCTTTGTCATCTAATATGAATAATGGAGCAGACTAAAATCTGACCCAAACAGAATCTGGTAAATAAATCAAGGAGAAGGACTTGCAAATCTTTGCATAAGAGAGGAAATGAGTAATGGCACCCTCTTTTGCTTGTTGTTCATACAACCAGGAGTCGAGAACTCTGCATAACTTAGCAGTACAGCTTCCAAGAAGGGCCCTGTTATTGTGGATAAATGGAGTCTATTTTTAAGGTTAGATAAATCCCGCCTATTTATGTGGGCAGGGAAAAATTATTGCTGAAGTGTTTTTGATGAGATTCTTCTGTGCGATAAACTGAAATACTGAGAGTAAAACAGTTTTTCATAAGAGGGAAGGAAGAAAAACTACTGTAAGTTATAGGAGACTAAGGCCATGTATTTATTTGGGGATTGCATTAATAAGTTTTCAAGCATTCACTTTTATTTAGCTACATGATTGGCTTTGTGGTTGTTCCAGTTCATGAAGAATGCCATAAATATTGGATTGACCATGGTTGATGATTTTTACTGCATGATAATACTATGAATGTATTGGGTGGAACCATGATTCCAATATATGTATATTCTTTCATTCAGCAAAGATATATATACTCACTACCTCCTGTGTGTCAGGTGTCTGTGGGGTGCCATAGACTTAAAGCCTTCTTCTATTGTATTTTAAAATGGTTTCCACATAGTTCTTAATAAGACTCCTAAATCAGAAGGTGCTGAGGCTAGAATCTGATGGCCAACCAGGTAAAATTTCCTTCAAAGTCTGTGTCAAATCAGTTCTACATTTCTCTACATCCAGCCTACATATTTCTATTTTATTCAAGGGATATTAACAAGGAAGATTAAATGCTGGCTGAAAGCTCTTATATATTTATTCTGGCATGTGGCGAGGTAGAACCTTTGACCTTCAAGCTGTGGGAGCCTCTGCATGTTCAGCAAAGTGCTGGCAGCACTGGGCATGCTGGGCACGACCAAGGAGAAGGATGATGGATGCTTCGCCCAGCACTGGTTGAAGAAAGTTCTTAAAAAGTTAGAGAATTTAGCACTTGGATTGACATCCGACGTATACTTATATAAATTTGTATTTCCATAGAAATACAAATTATATACAAAATTATATAATTACTGCCATTATCATGATTATGTTCTTAGCCTTTCCAAATTCCTGTTATATGCAAGGCATTCTACTTAACTCCACAGATATAATGGGATATATAGTCCTTGCCCACAAGAAACTATTACCAACATAATTTATTTGCCTTTCATAGACTGTTTTTTTCCCCTGTTAAATCTTTCTTAGGTAACTTTAAAGGAAACTTAAAAATTGAAGTGTAATATATAACATACAGATAGTAAAGTACGTAAATCTTAAGCGTACAGCTTGATGAATATTTGCAGTGTGAATGCAGTTGTGTAACTACCACTCACATCAACGCATAGAATGTTACCAGTGCCTGCAAACCTCTCTAGCACCCACTCCCCGTAGTTACCTGCCTTTCCAAAGGTTACCACTCTGTGGACTCCTAGAAAAACGAATTAATTCTGCTTGTTTTTGCACTTTGTGCAAATGTAATGACAATGCAATTGTGTCTAGTTTCTTTTGCTTCATTTATATCTGAGATGCATCCATGGTGTTGTAGCTCTTGATGGCTTAGTGCTGTATGCTACAATTCATTTATCCATTCTGTTGGTAGACAAGGGGTTGTTTCTGGTTTCGCTAACAAAAACAAAGCTGGTACTAATATTCTCAAATACGAAAGATTTAAATATTTAAGTGAACACCTGAAATAAGGGTGTGTATACATTTCTGCTGGATATATACCCAGGAGTAGAATTGCTGATTGGGTTACACATACGCCCAGCCTTCTAAACACTTTTCCAAAGTAGTTGACTCAGTTAACACTTCCACTAGCAGTACTTAGTAAATGTTAGTTTCAAAAAAAAAAAAAAAGGAATTATTATGGTGGATGTATAGAGGTGTTTCATTGTGATTTTAATTAGCATTTCCCTGACAACTCATGATGGTGAACACCTGTTTTGTATCTTTAATGTCCATTTGGATATACTGTATTCTTTTGTGAAGTACCTATTCAGGCTTTAGCCTGTTTTAAAAATACAGTTGTTTGTTCTATCATTCTATCTGTCTGTCTGTCTGTCTGTCTGTCTATCTATCTATCTATCTATCTATCTATCTATCTATCTATCTATCTATCTATCTATCTATCTTAGTCATCTCTCTCACTCTGTTGCCCAGGCTGGAGTGCACTGGTGCAGTCCTAGCTTGCTGCAGCCTTGAACTACTGGGCTCTAGGGCTCTTTCTGCCTCAGCCTCGCAAGTAGATGAGACTACAAGTGTACAACCATGCCAGATAATTTAACTTTTTGTAGAGATGGGGTCTTACCATGTTACCTAGGCTGGTCTCGATCTCCTGGCTTCAAGTGATCCTTCCAAAGTGTTGGAATTACAAGTGTGAGCCATGGTGCCTGACCAGAATTGTCTTTTTTAAACATTAACTTTTGGAGAGTATTTTATATGTTGTGAATAGGAATCTTTTGTTAGATATGTCTGTTGCAAATATCTTTTCTAACACTGTTGCTTTTTCCCCTCTATTACTTATGTTGTTAGTGTTGAAGAGCAGTTTTTCACTTTAATGAAGTCCAGATTATCAGGTTTTTTTTTGATTCATGGTTTGTGTTTTTTTGGTATCTTCTTTGCCTGTCCAAAGGCTGTTCTCTCATATTATCTTCTAGAGCCTTTACTATTTTAAGGCTGATATTTAGGTCTGTGATCTTAGAATTGATATTTTGTTTATAGTTTGAGGTAGAGATCAGTCCCTAAACCTATGGATGTCCAGCTGATCCAGCACTAGTTATTTAAAAGGCCACCTTTTCATCACTGCATTGCGGTGGTACCTGGGTAGTAAATCATGTGACTGTAAGCATGGATATCTATTACTTGACTCTCTATTCTATTTCATTGGTCTATTTGTCTTTTCTTCTTCCAAATTTGTAACTTTTAAATTAACTCCAGATCTTTTGTTGTCTTATTATGTGTTGGTGTTCATCTTCTAACTTTGTTCTGATTCTTCAAAATTATCTTTGCTATTCTTGGCTCCTTTCATTTCAGTTTAAATTTTAGAATTAACTTATAAATCTCCACAAGACAAGCTGTTGGAATTTTTAATGAAATAGCATCAAATCTGTAGATCAGTTTGAGACAAATTAACATCTTTTCAATATTAAGACTCCCAATCTATGAACATAGTATATCTTTCTTTTATATATTTGGATATTTTAAAATTTCTCTCAGTAGTTGCACTTGGTTTTCTATGAAAGACTTTGCACATTTTGGGGGTCAGATTTATTTCTAGGTATTTGATGTTTATTGATGTCAATACCAATGATATCTTTAAAAAATTGTTTCTTAGATTGTAAAAATATAACTGACTTTACATTTGACCTTGTATCTAGTAACCTTGCCAAGTTCACTTATTAATTCTAACACTTTATAGATTCTTTTGGATTTTCTATGTACCCAGTCATGTCATCTGTACGTACTGACCGTTTTATTTTTTGCTTCTCAGTTTTCATTTCTTGTTATTGCCTCATTGTACTTCCCAGGATCTTAGTAAGTGCTGACTAGAAGACATGATAGCAGATCTTTGATCCTTTCCCTCAGTTTCAGGGAAAACTTAAGAGAATTTCATCAAGGATTTTATGATGTTTGCTGTGGTTTACTAAGCTGTTTTGTTTTGTTTTTATTGTTTGGCAGCTGAATTCTGCCTTGTATTGGGAGTCTTACCCTGTGTATATGCAGCTTAAAAATATGAGTTTAGAATTATGATTTTACTGTCTTTTATATCTGTTAGTGCAATGGACTGTTTGTGCCTGCCCCCAAAATTTTTATGTTGAAATCTTAACCCCCAATGTGATAGTATTAGGAGATGGTAGATGATTGGGTCATGAGGGTGAAGCCTTCATGAGTGCAATTAATGCCCTTATAAGAGAGATGAGAGAGCTCTCTTGCCTTACCACGTGAGGACACAATGAGAAGACAGCAGGCCGTCTGCAGCCCAGAAGAGGGCCTTCACCAGAACCCGGCCATACTGGCTCTCTGATCTCACACTTCCCAGCCTCCAGAATGGTGAGAAGTAAATTCCTGTTGTTTATAAATCACCAGGTCTGTGGGACTTTGTTATAGCAGTCTGAACTATGATATTTCTTCTATTTCTCTATTTTTTCATTTTTGCCTTCCTTTAGATTAATCAAATATTTATTAACAAGCTTCTATTAGCTTGTGAGTTATTCATTCTTTTATTACTCCTTCAGTGTTTACACTAGAGTTTATAACATCTTTAATTTATTAGTATCTACCTTAAATGAATACTTTTATATTTTTCTGGAAATGCGAGTCTCTTTATATAATACTTTAAATGTATCCTCTCTTTTTGTGCTGTTCTGGCTATATATTTTAATTCTACACACACACACACTCACACACTCTTCAACTCCTTAAGACATTATTATTGTTCTTTAACAGTCAGAATTCATGTAGATTTACTTGTATGTTACACTGTCTAGTGCCTTTCCGTCATCCTGCTTGCCGTGCTCTCATCTGGGATCATTTTGCTACTGTCTGAAGAACTACCTTAGGATTTCTTTTATGATGGGTTTACTGACAAAATATTCTCTCAGTTCTTGTTTAAAAACATCTGTGTTTCTCCTTGTTTGCATATGGAATTGGCAGTTGTTGGAGATCCACCCCCGACCCCACCCCCAGCAATTCTGGCTTCCATTATTTCTCGTTGGAAGGTCAGCTGTAAGTCTCACTGTTTTCCTTTAAAGTTGGTATTTTCATTCTGTTTATCCTGCGTGAGGTTTGTGGAGTGTCTTGAATCTGTGGCTTGGTATTTTTTATTCATTTTGGAAAATTCTTGGCCAGTATTTCTTCAAACATTGCTTCTGCCTCATTCGGTCTCTCCCTTCTTTTTGGGATTCCAGTGACAGATATTTTCCTCCTTTTTCTCATGTCTCTTTTACATTGTTTTCTACATTTTCATTCCTTTTATTTTTCTCTTTGTACTTCAATCTGAGTATTTCCCACTGACCAGTTCACAAATCTCTTTTTGCTTTGTCCAGTCAGCTGGTAAGTCCATCTATTGAATTCTTCAATTTTTAGCTATTTTATTTTTTAGTAATTGGATTTATATTTGGTTCTTTTTCCAGATTCAAATTCTGTTGTAACATTCTTCCTTTTCATCTGTTTTCAAAGATATTTATTATTGTAATGAATAAGCATAATACATGTATCACATGTACATTTGTTTCTCTTGCCTTTTCTTCTTTTTGGTTTTCAGACAGTTGGTTTTATTTTCTGGCAAAAATGGTATTTTTAAATTTATTGGACATAATGTAAGAAAAGCTGTAGAGGTGCTAGATGATGTTATCTTCTTCCATAAAACATTAATTTTTTTCTGGTAGGTGGGTAGCATATGGGCACATCATTGTAATCGAATTGAGGCTTATTTGGCTCCATATTGCCCTTCCTAGTAGGTGTACCTCTGAGGTCTCAATGTGAATACCTGTGGCGTTTGTTTTTTTGTTTTTGTTTTTTTCAAGATCCTGTCTTTTTTTTTTTTAAACTAGATCCTGTCTTGATTGTGAAATTTCGATTCAGTATAACATTGCCCATCTTTCTTTCTTTCTTTTTTATTTTTTTTGAGACGGAGTCTCGCTCTGTCACCCAGGCTGGAGTGCAGTGGCCAGATCTCAGCTCACTGCAAGCTCTGCCTCCCGGGTTCACGCCATTCTCCTGCCTCAGCCTCCCGAGTAGCTGGGACTACAGGCGCCGCCACCTCGCTGGGCTAGTTTTTTGTATTTTTTAGTAGAGACGGGGTTTCACCGTGTTAGCCAGGATGGTCTCGATCTCCTGACCTCGTGATCCGCCTGTCTCGGCCTCCCAAAGTGCTGGGATTACAGGCTTGCGCCACCGCGCCCGGCCAAAATTTCTACATTCTACTTAGGAAAATTGCGTGCAAGCCCATCACATCCTAGGATTTGGTTGCTCTTCAGCGACTTCAAATTATCTTCTATTTAAACTAGTTTTTATAGTTATACTCAGTGACAGTTTAGTTCAGTCCCAGCTTCTCCAGCATAACCTGGAACTGAAGTCCGCCCTAAGAAACTAACTTTTGGTGGCACGTAACATCGTACTGTGTGTTTCATTTTACCTCATTCTTAAGAAACTTTTCAGGTTGAAATAATGATAGAGTCACAGAAAGCTGATACTCTCCAGTCAGTTTTCTCACTGGTTATATTTTACACAATATATACAATATTAAAAGCAGAAAGTTAGCACTGGTATAAAGTGTGTATATAGTTTTATGCTATTTTATCACCCATAGATTGGTGTAATCACCACTGCAATCAAGATACAGACCTGTTCCATCCTCACAGACAGCTCTCTTGTGCTATCCGCCCCCCCCTTTTTTTTTTAAGAGGGAGTCTCACACTGTCGCCTGGGCTGGAGTGCAATGGCGTGATCTTGGCTCACCGCAACTCCTGCCTCAGCCTCCTGTGTAGCTGGGATTAGAGGCACCCACCATCACGCCCGGCTAATTTTTTTTTTTTTTTTTTTTGTTGTTTTAGTAGAGATGAGGTTTCACTATGTTGGCCAGACCAGTCTCGAACTCCTGACATTGTGATCCACCCATGTCAGTCTCCCAAAGTGCTGGGATTACAGGCGTGAGCCACCGTGCCCGACCTGCTATCCTTTTATAGTCACACACTTCCTCCTCACTGCCACCGTCCCTAGCCCATGGCAGCCACTGTTGTTTTCTTCTCCATCTCTGTAATTTTGTCATTTTCACAATGTAATTGTATTAATCCGTTATTGCACTGCTATAAAGAAATGCCTGAGACTGGGTAATCTGTAAAGAAAAGAGATTTAATTGGCTCATGTTTCCACAGGCTATACAGGAAACATGACAGTTTCTGGGGAGGTCTCAGGAAACTTTCAACCATGGCGGAAGATGAAAACCAAGAGGAAGGAAAGCAGGCACATCTTACATGGCTGGAGCAGGAGGAAGTGGGGGGGGGAAGGTGCTGCACACTTTTAAGCAACCAGATTTCAGGAGCACTCGCTCACTATCACCAGAGTATCACCAAGGGCGAAATCCACATCCATGCTTCAGTCACCCTCAACCAGACCCCACCTCCAACGATCTTCCAATTGGGGATTACAATTTGACATGAGATTTGGGTGGGGGCACAGATCCAAACCATATCAGTAATATAAATTGAATGATACAATATGTGACCTTTGAGATTGGCATTTTTCATTCAGCAAAATGCCCTTTTCATGCTATGGACATACCACATTTTGGCCATTTGCAACATGTCTTGCAAAATGCCTTTTCTCTCTCATATCTCTTTTACATTCTTTTGCAAGACATTTTGGTCGTTTTCAGTTTTTGACTGTTACAATGAAAATGGCTATGAATAATCTTATACAGGTATTTATGCAGAAATCAGTTTTGTTTCTTTGGGATAAATGCCCAGGAATATGTTTTGTTGGTTGTAAGGTATGTTTATTTTTTTAGAGAATTGCAGTATTTTCCAGGGTGGTTGCAGAATTTTAGATTTCCATCAGCAATGTTTGGGAGATCCAGTTTCTCCACACCCTTGTCAGCATTTGGTATCGTAACAGTTTTTAAATTTTAGCTGTTCTGCTAGGTGTGTAGTGATACCTAATCGTGGTATTAATTTGCTTTTCCCTAATGGCCCTGAAGACCTAAATGGTCTTTTTTTTTTTTTTTGAGACGGAATCTTCCTCTGTCATCCAGGCTGGAGTGCCATGGCACAATCTTGGCTCACTGCATGCTCCGCCTCCCAGGTTCACGCCATTCTCGTGCTTCAGCCTCCCGAGTAGCTGGGACTACAGGCGCCCGCCACCTCGCCCGGCTAATTTTTTGTATTTTTGGTAGAGATGGGGTTTCATCATTTTAGCCAGGATGGTCTCGATCTCCTGACCTCGTGATCTGCCTGCCTCGGCCTCTCAAAGTGCTGGGATTACAGACGTGAGCCACCGCGCCCAACACCTGTGTCTTTCTTTTAAGTCAAATGTCTCTTCGTGTTGTTTGTCTGTCTTCTAAATGGACTTTTAAAAATATGTTGAATTTCAAAAATTCTTTATCAATGTTTTCTCCTGGTTTGTAGCTTATCATTTTTTCCCACTCGTCAGTCTTTCAAAAACCAGAAGTTTTTAATTTTGATGAAGTAAAATTTATTGGTATTTTTCTTTTCTGGATTGTGCTTTTGGCTCCATGCCTAAGAACTCTTTGCCAAGCTCTTGGTCTTGAATATTTTCTCTTATGCTTTCTTCTAAATGTTTTATATTTTTATGGTTCTCATCAATGATCTGATTTTGAGTTAATTTTTGAATAAGATATGAGACTCAGGTAGAGATTCTGTTTTTTTCCTGTCTCCAATTATTCCAGCAGCCTTTGTTGAAAAGATTACCATTCCCCCATTGAATTGCTTTTGTACAAAATTATTTGATCATACTTGCACAGAGCTATTTCTGTATTCTGTGTTCCGCTTCATTCATCTATGTGTCTAGCCGTTCACCAATACCATACAGTGTTGATTACTGTAGCTATGTATGTCAGGTAGCGTGTTCTCTCTCATTTAATTCCTCTTTTTCAAAATTGTTTTACCATTTCCTTTGTCTTTCTATATAAATTTTAAAATATTCTTGTCTATATCTACAAAACATTTCACTGGGATTTTGATAAGAATTGTAGCAAACTTGTGTATCAATTTGGGTTGAGTTGGCATCTTTATTATTTTGTCTTCCAATGCGTGAACACTGTAGCAGATGTTTTCCATTTGGCTTACTGTAACATTGTGGACGAGGTCTTCCTGACTGCACTCTTTTCTGTTAACAACCTGTGCTTTAATTATTGCATCCTATTTCTTTTAGCTGAGTTTTTAAACCTGCGGATATGTATGTTAATTTCACATCATTTCTCTTTGATCATGGTAGTGAATCTCCATTGCATTGTACTATACAGAGTTTGTGGTATAATTAATCACGCCCTACACTTAAGTCACTAGCAGATTCAACATTGCGTACCTTGATTTATCCAGAACTTTGAATTTTTTTTTTTTTTTTTTGCTAAGAACTGTACCTATTTTTAGACTCTTTCACTTTCTCATCATGTCAATCTCAGACAATAGATAGCTGTAGTACTTGGCTTTCTGGGGCCCATTTTCCTCAAAGAAACAGAACATTTCATTGTTTTTAAAAAAAAAAACTTCTTGAAAACAAGTATATACAGTATGGTGATTACAATAAAGTCGCACTGACATGCAGAGGCTAGGCCATTGGCAGGGTTATCAAAATACAGCCAGATTATCAGTAAACAACATGTAAATGGGATACCTATAAATAGGCAAAATTTATGCCTCAGCAAAAATATGAGTTTAATAGGTGATGAACCTTTGGCATGGCTCCAGAACAGTTGACATTGGTATGTTGTCCATGTGCTATCGAAGCCTTTATTCTGATAAGATTGGTAAATTGCCCCTTACCAACGTGGCCATTTGTGTAAATATATTCTTTACTTCAGTCTGTAGTTTCACATTTTCACTGGTGGATGAATATTCTTGATTCTTAGGGGTTTTTAAAAACACTTCCCGTGTGTTAATTTAGTCTCGTCTACCCTGTATTCTTCTTCTTATTACATTTGCCCTGACTTTTCAAAAATGGGTTCGTTATGAGAATTTCCTTAAGAAAGTCTTTACTGTGTTATGATTGAAACATATATGTAAATTAATTCTTCTTCACCATCATTTATTTTTACTTAGAGCTTTAAGTGGTTCTGCTGACTCCATTTTCTGGCTTTTGGTATATAAAATGAACTTCCCTTTACTGTTTTTAGATCTCCCTGTACTGTGGCATTTAACTGACATTTTTCTTCCAACCTGCTCCTAGGTGAGCCAGTTGAGAAAAAAATACATATAATGGAAACATTGCACTGGGGCAAAAATCTCCTGTCTCTCTTAATATTTGGCATAATTGCAGCAACTCTAGTAGAATTCCCTTTTTCAGAAAAGAAGTTATCAGTGTAAGAAAAGTTTAATGATGGGTGGAGGAAAATAGCTCATTAGGACATTATGATCTCTTGAACTGTGAATTGTTTAAAAATGATGTTAAATTCTGCTTTTCATCGGTTGTTCTGGAAGAGTGCTGGTGAATGAATTTTCCAGTCCAGGCCCTAGAAAAATCCATGCAGCTTATCCCATTTATATGTTGTTTACTGATAATCTGGCTATATTTTGTGATAAGAGAAAGTGGGAAAGATTAATGGGAACCACTCAGAGGTTTAACAATAGAACTTAAAAAGAGCAATTTCAAAAGATAATTTTGAAAATATGTACTTAATATAGGAACATAAATGGACTTCTTTGGAAATTTAATTTTAATGTTATTTATGTCTAGTATAAGTAAATACTTTTCAAAACAGGGCACAGCAAGTTAGACATTTATAACTTATACAGTGAGTACAGAGAGGACTTTTGTACTGGACTTAATTATTAATGCCTGTTAGCCAGAGGACTAAAAGTAGTTCATGAAAATCAGGAATGTTTATATAACATTTAACTTAGGAGAGAAATATTTCCCAAGGAAAATGCTTGATGATTTTTTATCAGTTAATGCTATTGCCTTTCATAATTTTTTAAAACCCTAGGGAAGTACTGAATTATTAGGAGTGAGGAATTTCCTTCAATATTCTGGAAAAGTCCATTTTAAAAAAATGGTGTCAGGCAAGAGTTTAGGCTTCTTAAATTATGCTTTATTTTCTGTTTGTTTTTTTTTTTGAGATGGAGTCTCGCTCTGTCGCCCAGGCTGGAGTGCAGTGGCCGGATCTCAGCTCACTGCAAGCTCCGCCTCCCGGGTTTACGCCATTCTCCTGTCTCAGCCTCCCAAGTAGCTGGGACTACAGGCGCCCACCACCTCGCCCGGCTAGTTTTTTGTATTTTTTGATAGAGACGGGGTTTCACCGTATTAGCCAGGATGGTCTCGATCTCCTGACCTCGTGATCCGCCTGTCTCAGCCTCCCGAAGTGCTGGGATTCCAGGCTTGAGCCACCGCACCTGGCCAAATTATGCTTTATTTTCAAAGATATTCACTTATTAGGCTATTTCTCAAGGAATAGATTTTACTTTATTGGTTTTCATGTGAATACTGTTTTTCCCTAACAATTGCATTTTATTAGAAAATTTTTCCTGAAAACTTAATGTTTGAAATGAAATGCACATAGAGTATGGCATAATGTTAATAAACATTTTCCTTTATTCTCTTAAATTTTTAAATTGCTTTCCATTGCTCATTATAAAAGTGGTCCAGTTAAGCTATTGGAGGATGGTTTGACGTACCTGTTGGTGTTTTAACTTTTTTTTTTATTTTGAGACACAATCTTACTGTGTTGCCCAGGTGGGAGTGCAGTGGCATGATCATGGCTCACTGCAGCCTTGACCTCCCAGGCTCAAGTGATCCTCCCACCTTGGCCTCTCAAAGTGCTGGGACTACAGGTGTAAGCCACCATGCCTGGACTGTGTTTAACTTTTTACCTTTCTATTTTTTATGATTTTTTTCTTGCAGGCTGACTTGAAGCAAATTGGCAGCAAGATCCCCCTGCCTCAGCCTCCTGAGCAGCTGGGACTACAGGTGCATGCCGCTGGGCCCAGCTAATTTTTAAATAACTATGTCAAACCATCCTCCAACAGCTTAACTGGACCAGTTTTATAACATGATGAACAACAAAAAACAATTAAAAATTTAGGAGTATAAAGGTCTTATACTCCTGGTTTCAAGTAGTTTTTCTGCCTCAACCTCCCAAAGTGCTGGTGTCACAGGATCCTTAGGGTTTTGCTTTACCAGCTGGAACCTCTGTGACCGGTGGTGCCTCTGCTTGGGTTTTGCTCATGCCCACTGGGCTCATTTCGCCCACTTGGCCCGGCAGGCTGTGCTTGGTTTGCACTACCATCCCAGATCCCATGCCTGCCAAGGGCGAGTCAGGTGCAGAGAGGCAAGGGTTGTGTGAGCAAGTGAGTGTGGGGTCCAGCCACTGTGTGTAGCCAGGTACACTGGCTGGGGTAGGGTGGGCTGCTCCAGGTGCTGGCACAGGTGCCATCTCCATGTGAGGCTGTGGCCGGATCAGACGTACTGCAAGTGGCTTCTGCTGTGGGCACCAGTATCTGGACCAGGAGAATGCAATGGCACCCAAAAGCTTGGAGATGCCAGGAACTGCAGAGCCCCAAGGAGAGTGTTACAGCGTGTCACAGCCCTGGCTCAGGGAGCCCCAAGGGCCACTGCTCTTCTCTTCTTGTTGCCTGCAATGTGGTGAGTAGGGGGCGTGTTTCCGGCCTGTTTGTGTTACAACTCTTTCAGTCCTGCCGGGTCCCAAGTTCTAGTCCAGCGTCCAGGAAGAATGATGTACGCAGACAGCTGGAGGGTGAGTAAGTCGGAGGGGAGCTTCATTGAGCAACAGAACAGCACTCATGAGGCCTGAAGTGGGCAGCTCCCTTACACAGGCAGGTCTTCCTGACGAGTGTGCGAGTCCAGCTGAGTCCAGGGTTTTTTTTTTTTTTTTTTTTTTTGGAGACAGAGTCTTACTCTTGACTCCCCAGGCTGGAGTGTAATGGCATGATCTTGGATCACTGCAACCTCCACCTCCTGGGTTCAAGTGATTCTCCTGCCTCAGCCTCCTGAGTAGCTGGGATTACAGGGACCCGTCACCATGCCCAGCTAATTTTTGTATTTTTAGTAGAGACGAGGTTTCACCATGTTGGCCAGGCTGGTCTCAAACTCCTGATCTCAGGTGATCTGTCTGCTTCGGCCTCCCAAAGTGCTGGGATTACAGGCGTGAGCCACCATGCCCGCTGAGTCCAGGGTTTTTATGGGCTCAGAAGGGAGGAAGTGCAGGCTGATTGGTCCATGGTTGGCCATGGCAGGCCTGGAAAAAACACTGTAAACTCTTACTCTGTGTTGGGGATTCCACTGGGAACTGGCCCCCTGGCCCCCAGGCTTCAGGTCGTGCCTGGCTTGAAGTTGGGGCTTCACCAGGGTCCTGCCTCTTCCGGCCTAGAAACCCGTCTGCCTCCTGTGGCCATCAACATTGTGTCAAAGATGCCCAGGCCGTTCACGCCGAGGGGTGCCTGCGGAGCTGCTGTCAGCCCCACCAGGCTCCAGCCTGTCTCCCTGAGCTTGTAGGTGCCCACAGTTTCAGAGGGAGATGAGGTGGTGGCGGGGGGTGCTGGTGTGTCATTACCACCTTGAGCATGGGGACAGCTGGCCAGGTCGCGACAGTGCCCGGGCTCGGGCTTCTACTTTACTCTGAAATTGGAGCAGGCACTAGTGGTGGGGAATGGCCAGGGAGCGGGCACTTCTGACCGTGCTGGGGGAAGAGGGCTTCCTGCGACATCAAGAGCACATGGATGCCACTGAACCCGGCCTGTGCAGCTTTTGAGATCAGTTGGAGTTTAGCAAATTCCACTTTCCACTGATCAGGGTCGGCTTCCAGGCATTGAGCGGATGGGCAGAGAAGATGAGAGACAGATGAAGAGAATACTCCCAGCAAAGGGGCAGAGACAAGGAGACATGAGCTGGTCTGCAGAGCAAGGGCTCATTAGAGACTTTTTCTTTAGTGCACCAACCAGCAAGGGGGAAGTGAACGCCAAAAGGAGCTGTGGGAGGTTTTCTAGAACATCAGTTATAAAGCTACTTGTTGCACACATAAAATGGATTAGGAAACTCGTATTTAATCTTAAAAAATCTTTTCGTGTATGCCAGAGCATTTTAATCTGAAAATATTTAAAAATACTCTCCTGTAATCCCAGCACTTTGGGAGGCCGAGGCGGGTGGATCACATGAGGTCAGGAGTTCGAGACCAGCCTGGCCAACATTGCGAAACCCGGTCTCTGCTAAAAATACAAAAAATTACCCAGGCGTGGTGGCAGGCACCTGTAATCCCAGCTACTTGGGAGGCTGAGGCAGAATTGCTTGAACCTGTGAGGCAAAAGTTGCAGCGAGCAGAGATCATGCCACTGCACTCCAGCCTGGGCGATAGAGTGAGACTCCATCTCAAAAAAAAAAAAAAAAAAAAAAAAAAAAAGCAAAAACTCACCAGTTAGTGTAACTAATGCTCCAGGAAGCTGCCACATATTTACCTCAGGACCTATTTCTATCTTCACCCCACTGCACACTGAAATAGACCCTTGACCTAGTGTAGAGGACTATGAAGAGGATTGTTATAAGGAGTTCAAGGCTAACCCTGGTGGTCATTTTAAGGAATTTGGATTTTATCCTGGAGTCGTTAGTTGATTGACTATTTGACAGACATCTACAGAATGCCTGGTTTGTGGTGGGTGTTGAGAATACAGACAGGGGCCCTGCTTTGGATGGGCCCCTCTTTCGAGCAGGCAAGGAAGATGGTGTCAGGTAGATGAATCCATATGCAGTGTGGACTACAGGTAGTGAGAGTGAGCAAGGCCAGAAGCGAACGTCATGAGACAAAGGGGGACCACATAGGAGGTCACTGTCCTGCTCTACATTTGAAATAAGCACTGTTTAGAGCCCCACTGTCCAGGATGGCAGCCACTGGCCGCGTGTGGCTGTTGAACACTGGAAATTTGGCCCCTCCGAGTTGAGATGTGCTGCGGGGGCAAGACGCATACCAGATTTCAAAGACCTAACATGGCAAAAAGAATATAAAATATCTCATTAATAATGCTTCAGGCTGGGCACCGCGGCTCATGCCTGTAATCCCACACTTTGGGAGGCTGAGGTGGGCGGACACCTGAGGTCAGGAGTTTGAGACCAGGTTGGCCAATGTGGTGAAACCCCGTCTCTACTAAAAATAAAAAAATTAGCTGGGTTTCATGGCATGCACCTGTGGTCCCAGCTACTCAGGAGGCTGAGGCATGAGAATCACTTAAACTCGGGAGGGAAAAGTTGCAGTGAGCCAAGATCGCGCCACTGCACTCCAGCCTGGGCAACAGAGGGGAGACTTGTCTCAAAAAAAAAAAAAAAAAAAAAAAAAAAGCTTCAGTAGTGATTGATTACATGTTGAGATAATATTTTCGACCTATTAGATTATACAAAATATATGGTTAACATTAATTTCACCTTTTCCTTTTCATCGTATTTTTTTTAAACATGGCTATGAGAAGATTTAATTTTTTGTGTGGGAGCCCTAAGTGGTGGCTCATGTCAGTAATCCCAGCTCTTCAGGGGGCTGAGGCAGAAGGATTGCTTGAGCCTAGGAGTTTGAGACCAGCCTGAGCAACATAGTGAGACCCCATCTCTTAAAAAATGAAAATAAATTAGCTGGGTGTGGTGGAATGTGCCTGTAGTCCCAGCTGCTTGGGAGGCTGAGGCAGGAGGACCATTTGAGCCCTGGAGTGCAAGGCTGCAGTGAGCTATGATTATGTCAGTGCACTCTAGCTTGGGTGACAGAGCAAGATCAAGGCGAGGTTTCAAAAAATAGATTAAATAAAATTGTGTATGTGGATAGGCTATTGGGCAGCACGGCCCTAACCTACGTGCTAGCTGTGAGAAGGGGAAGAAAAGGATGACTCCTTGGGAGGGTGATGCGACAGTGGGAGGAGACTGATAGATAGAGGCTACTTTACACCTCTGAGGCCTCAAGCAGTGTTCGCCTTGTCGTCTGCATCCCTCCAAAGTCACCTGCTTTTGTGTTTTTGCATAACTTGTTTCAAATGTTCTGCCACAACCTCCCCCAGCCCAGACATGTTCATGGCGTTATTTTATGATTAGTCAGTCACCATGGGTAGAACGCTTGTTCCAGTGCCACATCAGCAGTGACTTGTGCAAACCCAACATGGCCCATTGGCTTGGTCCTTCTTTGCCCAGTGTAAGAGTCTGTCCTGTGCCTGGACACTGAGGGTTGGGGGAGGGCAGTCCATCAGAGATGATTCAGGCGGTGTTACGTTGGTGTGACTGGAACTATTGTTATATTATTAACAGGTAGAGGGCCATCCCTGGCAAGAGTTGATTTGCAGGTTAGGATGATGAGTCGCTGATTTTGAAGCTGGTGTATGTCTAGGTAGAAATATTGAACATGCAGCTGGATTGTGTGGCCAGGTCTTAGAGAGGGGTCTGGGCTGATCCCACATGTTTGGGAACCATATTCATAGAGAGAAGGATGTGGGAGTCACCCCATGGTTAGGAGGGCAGAGACCCAAGCACTGAACCCATTCTCATTTAGGTTTTATGCTTGGATATCGCTGCTGTGAACTGAAAATCTGAGGCTCTAAGCAACATTTTGGAAAGCCTGTTTCACAGTTCTGCTTATGCAGGATTTTCTACCTTTTTTTTTGGCCCATGTATTTTTCTCTATACTTAGAGGGGGAAAAATGTGAGAAGAAAGTGTGTTGGAAAGAAAGTCAACAAAGATCTGAGCCACGGACTCGATATAACTACATTTGCTTTGGTTCAGGATCCACAGGTTTGTGCCCCTCGGTTCCCTTGTGTGGGCACCCATGGCCCAGACTTCAGGGAGGGCTAGGTCCAAAAGGGACAGCCAAGATCCACAGGAGGTCCCTCTCTTTCTTTATATACATATACATATATAAATACACCCCCACATATATATACATGCACATATACATATTCATCACAATTTAGAAATTTCTCATGCATTTATATTCCAGATATATGTCACATATATGGCGCGCGCGCGTGCACACACACACACACACACACACACACACACACACACACTCTCCCCCTCTCTCTGTCTCTCTCAGTATTCCAGCCCAATGACCCGTCCAGGTGGAAAGTGGTTTCATTGGCTTTCATCAGGAACCTCACCCTTCCCAGAAGACTTCCCTCATTTATATGAATAGGAGGCAGCCATTCCAGCCTAAAGACACAAAACCTTTACTTATGAAGAGTCTTCAGTTTCTCCTGCGGCACGGCCTTCCTGTCCTAGCTGCCATCCTGAAACTCTTCTTTCTTTTAATGGTGAACTCCACCAGGCACTACTTGGAGATGATTCCTGGAAGGCAGGAGACATCAGCACCTGTGTAAAGGGAAAGGCTAATTACTCCAAGATCACTGTGATTTCTTAATGGGGAGAAGAACTCAGCGGGCAAAGACTGCTTTAGAGATGAAGGTTTTGGTCCTAGTGACATGCTGTGTCAGTGAGGTCCCCAGGGAGAATCTTGATTTGCTATGATCTGGTGCTGGTAAGCATTAATTGATTAAACTAGTAGTTGACATTATTGATCATGTACTGTGGGACAGGTCCTATTATAAGCAGCGTTCATGTGTTCACTTGTTGACTTTTCACAGGACCATGTGAGGTATATGCTGTTATTAGACCCATTTTAACGCAGGCACAGGGAGGTTAAACCACACAGCTCATCGTTTTGTGCCGGAACTTAAAGCCTGTGTCAGAGCCTCAGCACTAAGCACTACTCTATTCTGCCATTAAGACAAAGGCCTTTTGTAGGAAGCCAGTGATGATGAGCAAAGATGCCAGATATTTTTAATGGTCTGGAAATGAAGTATTAAAATTGTTATTGTTAATACACCTTTGTATTAATTTGTTGGTGCTGCTTTCATGCACTGCCTTGATGGAATTAAAACCCCTGTGTTATATTCTTTCAAATAGGAATATATATATATATATATATATAGTCAGATATAAAATCGGAGAGTAAACTGCTTCTTATAGCTGCCCCTCCTGCGGTCTTGTGTTTCCAAGTTCTCAGTACCATAAGGTTAACCCACCAAGCCTTGGCTAAGCAGATGTGTGTGGGCTGAGTGCTTGTTAGTTTCTATGAGTTTCTTCTATATGTAACAAGTGTTAAATTGGACCCTGCTATTGTTAAGATTCTTTATTTGAGAATCTAATAGGGAAAGTTACGTGTGAATACATGTTTTCAGTCTCACCTGCAGTGTCAGGTGATATTAATTCTTTCATCTCCTTGCTATTCTTATAAAATACTAGAGATATCACTAAAGTCTGATTAATGTTTAGTTTTTGTGGAACAAAGACTTGGAAATTTCTAACAATTTGCCCGACGATTTACTTTCTGTAAGCCCTTGCACACTTTCGTCTTTATAAATGTTTATAGTGACTTGTTGCCCGTTCAGAATTATAGCCTGGCCCTACTTCTGGCATGCAGTGTGGGCCCGCTGTTGCCACGAGTTCCCATTCAGAAGTTACAGAGAGCCATCAGCAGTTACCCTTTTCAACACTCATTTATTGGAAGACTGGGGAGTAGAAGGAGAAAGCCCCCTCAGTGCTCTCTGGCAGTTTGGTCCATGCTTTGAAGTTAGTGAGAAAATTCCTCATGACCATGTAGAAGTTTCCCGATAAATTTATGTTCGAGTGGTGGCATTTGGGCAGGTAACAGCCAGATGAAAAGCCAATGGAATCCCAGGATCCGGTATGCGCTTAGTGGTTCTCATGCCATGCCACTCTCAGGCCGGCCAGGTAACCCTCTCAGCACTTCTAGCCTTTCACTCCGTGATCTCATGCAGAATTTAAAACAAAAATCAAAACATGGAAGGCCTAAGCTCCTTTCTTGATAAACTGCAGAATGCCTCTTTATTCCACAGTCGTCTCTCCTTTCTGCTTGTGTTGGTGTATGAGCTTGTTTCCAGACGGTTCAGTGGGGACGAGAATGTGAACTGATGAGGTGAGTATGTCTGTGTCTTTCTGGGGAGAGGAGATAGATATTGGGCTATTTACAAACATCTGCAGGTCTTCCCTTTCATAGACAACAAAGCAAAGTGCCCTTGAACTGTGCTCCTCTATTTCCCTGCCCCAAACTACTAGACACAGCAGTGGTTTCTTTACTCACTGCTTCTTGTATTACTGGCCGTACCACTCACTGAAACAGCTCTGAAAGATGACCAGTGAGCTCTCAAACGCTTTCCCTCAGTATTCATCGCCTTGGACTTCCCTGGAGGACATGGGACTTTTGTCCACTTAGGCCTGAAAATCCGGTGTGTATGTTATGCTCATGGCACATCTCAATGCAGACCAGCCACATTTCAGGTGTTCCGTGGACACACGTGGCATGTGGCTACCATATTAGACAGCGTGACTCTGAAGAGTGATTATTTTATGACCCACCCCCCGTTCTCCCTGGGCCTCTCTTGGTTCTCTCACTGTCCAAATGTGAAAGCCTCCAGAGTTTGGTCCTCGGTCCTCCATCATCTGCCCCCGCATTCCATCCTCCTCTTTGAAGATCTCATTCACAACCACAACACCAGCTCACCGTGGAAAGGACATTACCCCAGTGCCTCATCCCCATTTTCACCTGGATGCGCATGGTATTTCAAATTCAGCTTATCCCAAAGCAAATCCATCTGTGTCAAGCTGGCTTCTCTGCTTTCATCCATGCATCTTTCATTTTCCTGGCTTCTAATGCTCCCGCTAATGTTATAAAGCAGTTAACAAGGCAATCAGGCTACGTAAGCAGAAATCTGTGAATACTAAGACCCGTCAGCTGAGGGTATTATGGAAATTGAATGGCACTTGTAAGAAAGCCCAACATGTATAATGATGTGCATAATTCTTACAGGCAGCAAGGTGACTAGGCATGTCTAGTTATTCATGAACATTAAGGTTGTTATTGCTTTAATTCACAAGCAGAGCAAGCGTTTTGGGTAACAGATGGAAAAGCGGGGGAGGGGTAGTCCCCTCCCTGATGCCAGGAGGGAATTGAAGCTTTGCTTTTGTCATCCCTCCTCCCAGCTGCATTTCCTTGGTGCCTTCACTGTTCCCAGTGTCACTGGTTAGGGAATAGTCCTTTGCTTTTGGCCAGGCATTTCTTGAATGTGCTAGTCCCTTTTTAATTCTCTGAAAGGAGAATTGAATTAAAAACTGACTTGGGTCCTGATATAATGTGGAGTTAACTGTTAATTTCACCCGCTGCGCCCATGCAGGAAGCATGAAAGTGCCTGATTGAAGGGCCGGGGCCGGCCCTCTTCTGTGCCCTGATCTCAGCCCGGAATCACCTTGCTGACAGCTGTATTCCCGCAAATGCTGAATGGTGATAGGAAAGCACCAAATTCACATTGGCTTTTTATTTTCATTATTTCTTATTTTAAAAGTAGGTATTTCATTGAGTTATCTTTCCGCAAAAACTACTCAAGGGTGTGATTGCCATTTATGTTCATTTTTTAGCCTGAGTGGTGAAATTTGAAGTGCGACAGATATTTTAGTTTCTCTATAGGCTCACATAGTAGAGTGCATCCGATTAATATCAATTTAAAAATGATCTCTAGGGATATTAGGGTAGTGTTTACAGTGACATTTCTTTTCCTAATAGAACTAGTTTATAAAACTTTCGTCATTTCAGCTACTGGGATGGAACCGTGACTTGGCAAAAAGAGACAAGTCTTTGGAGTCAAAAATATCTGAGTTTCAGTTATTGGTTCTACTGTTGGAAAAATTACTTTATCTTTTTGAGTCCCTTCCCTGTTGCATAAAATAAAATCTCCCCCATCAGGTAAAATTCTTAACTTGCTCCGCACGTGTTCATTTCCTCTCTGCTGTTCCTGGAAGCTGGAGGAGGAGAAGGGAAGCAACAAGAAAGATCAGGAGGCTGAAGCCACAAGGGTATACAACAGCTGTGATTTTAGAAGAGTGTAATTGGGTGCGTGTGTGTTTAATCTATTTGATTAGATTGCTTTCCTAATATCAAGAACCAAGAGCATTTGAGGTGAAATGCCCCATTACTTGATCTCAGTTGGAGGGGCCTGGAATCCTGGGAACTTGACGGGGAGGAGAGAGCTATTCAGACAGGGATAGGAAGATCAGTGAGGCACCTGCTTCCGACTTGCTCCTTTTTTTCTTTTCTTTCTGTTTTTTTTTTTTTTTTTTTTTCTTTTTTGAGAGGAAGTCTCCCTCCGTCACCCAGGCTGGAGTACAGTGGTATGATCACAGCTCACTACAACCTCTGCCTCCCAGGCTCAAGTGATCCTCCCACCTCAGCCTCCCAGGTAGCTGGGACCACAGGTGTGTGCCACTGTGCCTGGCTAAGTTTTTGTATTTTTGGTGGAGACGGGATTTCAGCATGTTGCCCAGGCTGGTCTTGAACTCCTGAGCTCAAGTGACCTGCTTGCCTTGGCCTCTCAAAGTGCCGGGAGTACAGGCACGAGCTACTGCGCCCAGCCTGCTTCTGACATTTTATAAGGAATGCTCTGTTAATGCCTACATTAGTTTGCCTGGGCTGCCGTAACAAGGTACCACAGATTCATTGGCTTAAACAACAGACATTTATTTCCTCATAATTCTGGAAGCTGGAAATTCAAGATCAAGGTGTTGGCAGGGCTGTTTTCTTCTGAAGCCGCTCCCCTTGCCTCATAGATGGCTGTCTTTTCCCTGTGTCCTCACGTGGTCTTTCCTCCATGTGTCTGTGTCCTCATCTCTTCTTCTTCTAAGCACACTAGTCATACTGCATGAGGGCTCACCCTCATCTCCTCATCTTAAGTCAGCTCTTGGAAGGACCTGTCTCTAAATAACAGTCCCGTTAGGGCTTTCACATACAAATTTTGTAGGAGGAGGGACACAATTCAGTCCTTAACCCTTCTTGTCTTAGTGGACAAGATTTTTGAACTTTTCTGTGTTTTGGGTTTGTCCTTTCCTTCTTCCCAGTCTGTTACCTTTATCTTATTGTGGTGTCATGATGTGGAGGAAATGAAGGGTGCTGACCTCAACAGGGAGCCAGCATGTTGCTTAACTAATCCAAGCCAGGGCTTGCACGGAGGATTTTTATTTCCCACAATATCATGGGTACCCTGTGCAGGGTGGTGAGGGGTGCCGTGTGGGACCATGTCACTTTACTTTGCGATGCTGGGAGTGTTTGGGCTTTGGGAGGAAAGGTCACAGGAAGCGTTATGGTTTGAGCACGTAGAGATATCCGGCCTTCACTGTCCAGGTGCAGTAGAACGAGGTTGGCAAACAACAGTCAACCTTACGCTTTTAAATAAGGTAGAGCTGATACTAATGAACAAGTTGGTGCTATCCCCGGAGGAACATGAACTGCCTGTATTTGCGTATGTATATGTCTACAGCTCTCAAATTATAGCGTTATGGCTTGTTGTGCCAGAGAGTTCTTCTCTTTTCAGGCTGCATAGAATATTTTCATGGCCACTGACCTTGAGAGAGCAATTCACAGCACGCGCAAGTGAAAGACAGGAGGACCCCTTTCACAGTAAAGCTGGGATTCCCTGAAGGAGGGACTGCATTCGGGAAAACTTGCAAATTGCTGAATTTCTCTTCTTCCCTCATTAGTTGCTGTTGCTTCCAGATGGCACCTGAACCGGCATCTGGGCCAAGAGAATAGCATCCTAGCCAGTCTTTGCTCGCTGGGTTTGGTTTTCGTGTGTGTTTGTAGCAACTCTGTTACATTTTCTTCTGTTTCCAGGTTCAACTCCAGGTTTAAGACATACTGCTCATTCCACTTTCCCCTCCTCCTCCTCCTCCTTTGTTGCTAACCTGGTTACCTACCATGATGAATCATCTGATTTTATAGTCTACCATAATCAAGATAAAAAATGTAAATGTTTTTGTTTAAAGGGAGATGCAAAATGTGAGAAGTGTAATGAGTAATGATTCACTCTTCAAGTACCATTTGAAGAGGTAGATTTATTCCTAATGCCAGATGCACCAAGACATATTTCTTTGCTTTGCAGCCCACAGAGATGTCAATAAGCAGAAAATGACATTCGTGTATCTTGTTAGAAACCAAGTGCATGGAAATTGAACTTAATGGTGGATCTTACCACATTCTCGAATTCGAGATGTTGACAGAATTGGTGCCCCTCTTGGTGTCTGGGTGGCCAGCCTGGGTTTCTCTTCCCACATTCCCCCCTCCACAATGGGGCTTGGATGTGTTTGTAAAATGAGCCTTAATCAGTATTTGAGAAAGTCTCCATTTAATTTTGTGTGATTTTCATCTCAGAAGTTCTCTTGTTATTTGGAATAGAGCAAACATTTTAGATCACTTTAGATAGATGGTATTCAACACAATGATTTCTCTGTGCATGCTGGGTTAAGTCACTGGTATTTGTGCCACCCATTTGGCATCTGCTGGCACCAGCTGAGAACTGTGTCCTATACCTTTGAATTTAGAAATGAAATGCTGACTGCACTTGCCATTTCTGCCTTTGGAAATTAATGTAATATTGGATATATGTAATATTGGGTACTATTGGAAATTAATGTAAGTGGAAGACATGCTACTCACTGAATGTACTTTTTCTTTCCAATCCCAAGTGGCTTGGGACTAGCCATCTGTAAAGCTGTGTAGAGCATGCATGCCTGGCATATTTGCATTTGTGGGTTGGCAACTCTTGGTATGTGTGCCAAATGCAGATGGTTAGTGAGGTCCTGGCCACCTCCACACTCCTGTGACCACCACTCATGAATCTCAGGAGAGATAAAGAGAGATAGGAAGCAAGGGCTTGGCTACCTGTCCTTTTCTTTCCTTTTTCCACTTTCCTTGCAAGACTAAACCATATTTACAAGTTCCTTCAACAAATGTGTAAATGTGTATTAGATGCCTCCTGGAAGTTGTGTACTGGAATCAATGCTTTTCATAATTTATTACCTCGAACTCCTGTGCCCTATGAGACAAAATAAAATCAAAAACAAAAGCCAGGGGCATTGGTGTTGTACATTTCTTTTCTAAGTTTTCTAATCTATGATTTATCATTCTTCCGTGTTTTCGAGTTCATTACTTGGCTTAGGACTAAACCAGGGATTCAGAAATTGTCCTGAATTGCTTTTATGTTGTAGAAAATATTCGAGGGGTAAGGTTAAGTTTTCTACCTAAAAAAATACATTCTTTCCAGCCTTGCTTTTGTGGTAGGTAATCATTTCTCACAGTACTTAGACAGTTTAGGTTAAGTTGTCATGTGAAGGATTCAGGATATGGCTCATAATATCTTACCTTCAAAAGAGGCAAGCACGGTATTCGGAGAGACAGCGTTTTATTTAATTTCAGTTGAGTGTTTCCATTACTTACAAAGCCAAAATAACCCTTCTTGCCTGAGTTTCCGCTATAACAGGAGAAGCCTTTTCTATTCCCGAATAACAAACCAAACCCACATGGGTCCCATAGATCTGAACCTCTCATTCTCAGATTAAAAATAGCTCCAAATTCATGGAGAGGCACCCTCTAGTTTTTTGCCCTTTGCACCTGCTGAGTCTCACCTTTTAAAAACCTCAGACCTCTCAGGAAATTCCCTGCCAATTACATCCATTTCATCTGCCTCCAACTTAACCCATTCTCAATGCGGGGTAACTGTATTACATAATGGAGTTCAGATTAATTTTTCTTACATGTAAATGAAGAGAGCTAATACCTAGGTAGGCCTGTTTGAGAATAAGCAGAGCCTTTTCTTCCCATTCCTTTAATTGTTGGATTTTAAAAATGCATTTCCAACTAAGATAGTAGTGTAGAAAAGAATAGCCATTTCTTTCCATATACTGTTTTATTCCTTTTGACTACACTTATTATAGGAAATTATTTTTTGTTCGATCTAGTACTAGTTCAGATATGTCCCTAAGAAGTAGTGAGTCAGTAGGAAGTAACCATCTAGCCACATGATTTTAAAGAAATCAGCCACTGAGAGTGAAATTAAACTAAAATGTATCTTGTCAAGTTTATATATGACCTCACATTTATTGCCAGCCTCCCTCAAGGTATACAGTGAAATCCACACTACTTTTAGCCAATAGAATTGTATGTTATCTTGTTAAGAAATATGAAAAAGTAAATAGTCTAAAATGGTTTAGAAAAATAATTCATGTTCCTTTTAGCTAATCCCAGTGTATCCCACCGGGTGCTGAAATGTGACATGAAAGTGGAAAACTTCAGTTGGTGGGAGTATGTAATGAATTTTTAAGTAATCTCTGGTATTTCAGAAGATTATTCTTAGACAGTCTGCAGAGATGAGTTTATAAGGCTGGTGTGGTCGGCTGAATAAGGGCCTGTATTAGTCCATTCTCATGCTGCTATGAAGACATACCTGAGACTGAGTAATTTATAAGAAAAGAGATTGAATTGACTCACAGTTCCACATGGTTGGGGAAGCCTCAGGAAACTTGCAATGATGGCAGAAGGCACCTCTTCACAGGGCGGCAGGAGAGAGAATGAGTGCTGAGTGAAGGCAGGAAGAATCTCTTTCAAAACTATCAGATCTCATGAGAACTCACTCACTGTTACCAGAACAGCATGGGGGAAACCGCCCCCATGATTCAGTTACCTCCCACTGGGTCCCTCCCATGATAGGTGGGGATTATGGGAGCTACAATTCAGGATGAGATTTGGGTGGTGACACAGCCAAACCATATCAGGGCCCTCCATGTCCATATTCTAATCCCCAGAACCTGGAAATATGTTACTTTAGATGGCAAAAGGGACTTTGCAGATATCATTAAGTTAAGGATCTTGGGATTATCTGGTGTAATCATGAGAGTCCTTATATGAGGGAGGCAGGAGGATCAGAGTCAGAGGAGATATGATGATGGAAGCAGAGATCAGAGAGAGAGAGAGAGAGTTGAAGATGCCACACTGCTGGACGGCCAGGAGCAAACAGATTTTCCCCTAGAATAACTAGAAGGAGTGCAGCCCTGCAGACACATTTTATTTTAGATGTCTGACCTCTAGAACTATAAAATAAATTTGCATAGTTTTAAGACATTATATTTGTGGTAATTTGTTACAGCAGCAACAGGAAACTAATAAAGGAAACTAATATAGGAATATAGGAAACTGGCCTAGACTTTGGGTATCCTTGGTTATAAATGACTGAATGACTGACTGTCCTCCCTGATCTTCAGGTGAAGTGTAGTTCAGCATTTGATTTTTGAATGCAAAAACAATTTCAGTTGCAGAAAACTCACAGGACTTTTTTACTTGGCCAAGGGTTTCAAGAGGAAGGCTCTGTTTTGAGAAAGAAAGTTGGCATGAAAGTTAAAGGTTCGATAGCTACTATGTCACATGTACAGTTGACTTGAGAACATTATCCCATGTGCATTACAAAATATAGTAATTTTGTAATAAGTTAAACCAGTTAAATGAAAATTACGTACTCGTGTTTAATGTCATACATTTATTTTTGGAACAACTTTCACATGACATTTGTGTAGAGTAAGAGCTTAGTTTGGTGAAGGAGTGTTACTATTCTGGCGGAAGGTAGCAAGAGAGATGGAAGTAGATGGTTAACTTTGAAAATGTGGCTTGGGAAATGGACCGAATAGAGAAAAGCCTGGGACCAAACACCCGTGCTGACTACTGGGGGGCTCTGTAAACACCTAGAAACACCTAGAAACACCTAGAAACACAATTGGCAGCTCTTCTAGCATGAACTTCACCATCAAGCAGGTTGTTTCAGGATTCTGACTGAGGGATGGAAAGTTTTTCTTGTAACGTGTCCAGTGAGCTTAGCATCCCTTAGGAAATGACTTACCCTAAGGAGGGCACCATTCGCAAATCCCTGTTGATCTGGACTTCAAACTAGAGAAACACCAGGGACTTTTCTTTTCTTTTTTCTTTTTTTTTTTTGAGATAGGGTCTTGCTCCATTGCCCAGGCTGGAGTACAGTGACACGATCTTGGCTCGCTACAACCTCCGCCTCCTGGGTTCAAGCAATTCTCCTGCCTCAGCCTCCTGAGTGGCTGGGATTACAGGTGTGTGGTGCCACACCTGGCTAATTTTTGTATTTTTAGGAGAGACGGGATTTCGCCATGTTGCCCAGGCTGGTCTTGAACTCCGGGGCTCAAGTGATCCTCCTGCCTTGGCCTCCCTAAGTGCTGGGATTACAGGCATGAGCCACTGCGCCTGACCAAGGGACTGTTCTAAGACCTGTTCTTTAAATCCTAAACCTGAACTCTGATTTCTCCTTCCTCTGAGTCCTATCCTTGCCCTTTAAATTCCAGACCTGTGCTGCCCAATGTGGCAGCCGCCAGCCAGAGCATTCCTAGACTGAAGGTGCCCTGGAAGCAGAAAGCACAGCTTTTGATACCAGGGTTCTTGGCTAAGTAGATGGGAATATGGAGAGAAGAGCAGAGAGTCAACAGGGGATGGGTTAAAAATAGAGGGATGTTTTGATAGCCATATGTTCATTTTTTTCTTTTATTTTGTCCTGTTTCTTCCTAGCTCTCTCTGGTCTTGATTTGACATATGGATACAGCTGGAATGACAATCACCTGATCAAAATATACTAGGGAACCTTTATAATACTGATTTCAGAGGAAAAGCATGTTGAGAGAACAGATTTACCATAAGGATGCGTCGTATGATGGGCTGTAGTCTGCCCAGCCTTGGGTTAACAATGGGTTGATATTACCTGGTGTGCCGTGTAGAGTGGTGTTAAGGTCAAATAAAGGAATGTAAAATGTAAAAGCAGGTTGAAATATCCTTAGGCACACTCCAAATGGCCTTTTTGGTGCCTTATGAGCCCCTCAAATTAAAGAGTGTTTGTTTCCTTGAAGGAGACCCTCTGCTGTCTTCTCAGGCTTGGTGTTTGCTCTTGTGTGACTGTGCTATTTTGCCATGTGAAATGTCCCATTTGAAACCATGTTATTTTAAAATATATGTAAACATTCTTTATATATGTGATATACAGACCACACAGGTAATCTTTTTACTTTCTTTTTTTTTTTTTTTTTTTTTGAGACAGAGTGCAGAACAGGCAAAGGACTACTTCAGGG
>NW_012101643.1:2178326-2178995 GCF_000951045.1 Mandrillus leucophaeus | reverse complement strand
GAGTAACTGGAATTACAGGCATGCGCCACCATGCTTGGATAATTTTTGTATTTTCAGTTGAGATGGGAGTTTCACTATGTTGGCCAGGCTGGTCTTGAACTCTTGACCTCAAGTGATCCCCCCGCCTCAGCCTCCCAAAGTGCTAGGATCATAGGCATCATCCACCGTGTCTGGCCAAAGATAGTCTTATCAAAACCTAATTCAACTTGCTTCCTTCACAGCATTTCTTGGATAAATCGCACAGTAGCAGAATTGCCTTCTCCCTCCACATGTAGAACCTCAATTTGCTGAGGCCAGTGCAGCAGTGTGTGGGCGTACGTGGGTGCTCTGCCACAGTGCTGTCCCATAGAACTCCCAGTGAAGATGGGCGTGCCTTATGTCTGCGCCATCCAGTACCACTAGCCACATGTGGTTATTAAATCCTTAAAGTGTGACTTGTGTCACCAAGGAACTGGATTTTACATTTTATCTAATTTTAATTAATCCAAATTTAAATACCCACAGGAGGCTAGCGGGCACCTTATTGGACAGGAGTGATTCCGTAAGATCATCCGAGTAGAGGGAATAACAAGCGGAGAACCTGATGGGAGGCTCCCTGAAGGACATGTTGTAGTGACTTTGGCTGGGACACGACCTCAGGAGCCCATAGTGATGGTGGGCTGGGGGAGG
>NW_012101643.1:2163828-2176477 GCF_000951045.1 Mandrillus leucophaeus | reverse complement strand
AGTGGTGTGATCTCAGCTCACTGCAACCTCTGCCTCCTGGGTTCAAGTGATTCTCCTGCCTCAGCCTCCCGAGTAACTGGAATTACAGGCATGCGCCACCATGCTTGGATAATTTTTGTATTTTCAGTTGAGATGGGAGTTTCACTATGTTGGTCAGGCTGGTCTTGAACTCTTGACCTCAAGTGATCCCCCCGCCTCAGCCTCCCAAAGTGCTAGGATTATAGGCGTCATCCACCGTGTCTGGCGAAAGATAGTCTTATTATTATTTCAAAACCTAATTCAACTTGCTTCCTTCACAGCATTTCTTGGATAAATCCCACAGTAGCAGAATTGCCTTCTCCCTCCACATGTAGAACCTCAATTTGCTGACGCCAGCGCAGCAGTGTGTGGGCGTACGTGGGTGCTCTGTGACAGTGCCGTCCCGTAGAACTCCCAGTGAAGATGGGTGTGCCTTATGTCTGCGCCATCCAGTACCACTAGCCACATGTGGTTATTAAATCCTTAAAGTGTGATTTGTGTCACCAAGGAACTGGATTTTACATTTTATCTAATTTTAATTAACCCAAATTTAAATACCCACAGGAGGCTAGAGGGCACCTTATTGGAGAGCAGTGATTCCGTAAGATCATCCGAGTAGAGGGAATAACAAGCCGAGAACCTGATGGGAGGCTCCCTGAAGGACATGTTGTAGTGACTTTGGCTGGGACACGACCTCAGGAGCCCATAGTGATGGTGGGCTGGGGGAGGAGCTAAGAAGAAAGTGAGACTTTCAGGAAAATTTCAGAATAGAAATAGAGGGCAGATGATTTATTCATGACATGGAGCTGCCCGGGCAGTCAACTGGGAAAGAGATGTCAAATATGGGAGATCAAGGACAGCACAGAGGAACAGTGACGGGAGCAGGAGCCCCAGGGGGCTTCTGCAAGGGAGTCCAGTTTGACCCTGGTTGGGCTCAGGTGACTGGAAGAGAGCAGTTTCATCCCTGAGGACTTAGGCCTTTGTTTCCCCAGGACCACGGGCTGTGGTTGAAGTGATTAGTCCTGGATGGAGGTGGAGGGAGAAATAAGAATTGGGTGGAGGGAGTTAGGAAGAACCGACAGACTCTTAGAAACTGGATCTTAGTGATCAGCCAGAGTATTGGCAGGCATGAGATCTGAGTGGCCGGAGAGATCAATCGATTCTTGTGCCTAGTGAAGTCAACAGTGATGCTTTTCCTGTAATTGAGATAATCTGTGTGCGGTCTGTGTTTCCTGGGCTTCTTCTCACGCTGCTATGAATTAGGCCACCTTGAACAGCTGACTGAGCATGGCAAATCAGAGTGGCGCAGCGTAGACTGTGGGCAGAGAAGCTGAGGGGAAGCAGGAGTCCTGGGTATTTGGAGGATGGATGCCTGAACCGTAGGCAGTGGTGACGGGAAGAGAGAAGGCAGGCCGGGAGCCTCTGTTTGGGAGGGCCAGTGGGGCAGGTGAGCTGGCCTGACTTCCTTCTTCAAGTCCTCCATTTCAACCTCTGTGCCTTTGCACAGATACATCTGGCTTTACAGTTGGAAGGTGTTCCTGGAAAAGGAAGTCAAATGAAACAGGAAAATCTTTGTTCAGCTTACATGCACTTAAGGGGAAGCTCGCTGTATACGGGAACCCTGTGGCTCCACTAATTTATTGTTTCTATGGGGGCTTAGTTGTACCATAGTTACACTTTAACTTCCTCTCTCTGTAGGATCTGTAAATGCTCTTAGACGTTTTTAAAAGTGTGTATCACTCACCCACTAGGTAATGAAATCCTCATGAGCAAAAGCCATAGTATCGTTTCTGTTTTTTTCGGGACGTGCAGGGAGGATACTGTTTCTCCATGCAATCTTTGAATGCAAAGATGCTTAATAAATATTGATGGACAGAAGTGACTTAATTTTTATCAAACTCCTCATAGTTTTATGAATGCATCATTTGTTTTGTCTTCCTAAATATTATTAACAAATAACGCAAGCCTTCATGGATCAGTTGCTTCCTGGATGTCTCACCCTCTGCTAAACATAGTGTGTGATCTATGTCATGTAAACCTCCAGCAACTTTATAGATGGGACTGAACTTTGTAGATGGGACTTCTGAGGCTCAGAGAGGTTAAGTAATGTCTTCAGGTTATAGTTGCAAATTGAAATGTTGAAAATAAGACCATACATATGGTGAGCCTTTTCTCCCTTCTGGATTTTTTCCTAAAAGTGTTAGAGACAACAAAGGTCAGAGGGCACGTCCAAGGTATGTAAGACGAACTTTCTTTATTGAATCAACTTTGTCTTGTCTTCAGCTGTGAAACTTGGATGATATAATGTAGAGTTGGGTACTGCACATTCCTGGACTCTGGGTCTTCCGCTGAACACTGCTGTACCACATGCTTCTGTGGTAGAGGCTTTCACGGCAGGGCCGTGCAGCACTGTTGTGACATAGACAATCTGGAAGTTACAGAACAACCACCCTCCCACGTATTTACGAAAAGTGTCACATTTCACTGGGATTGTGTCTGAAAGCACTGTGTAGCTGAAAAGTGCTGTAAAAGCCAAAGGGTTATTTATCATCATTTCAGCTGACAGCAGGACTGCTGACATCTCTTTCTCACTCAAGGGAAATGTCCACGAGGCAAGCTACAGAGCATCCCCCTAGCCTGGTGACTGGAGGTCAAGGAGCTAACCTTCAGTGTTCCATCTGTGAGGAACACTCGGCACCTGTGAGGCTTTGGGAGATGCTGACAGCCATCCATTTCCACAGCGTGGTCCCAGCTGGGGAGATTATATGCAAAGGAGACCCCTCAGAAGGCAAGGTGGTGTGTAGTGGGCACGTGATAAGCTACTCACTGCATGGCTCAACATGGCTCAGGCAACGGCTCAGGCAAGAGGATTCTACAAAAAGAGAGATGGATGTCATCGGGATAGGTGGGGAAGTGGACCTTGTGGTTGACCTTGAAGTCTGGGCATTCCAGGCAGGAGGGACAGTATATGGGCCCTGAAAAAACCAGGTCCCACTGGAGCCATTTGACTAGAACAGTTTTCATGTCTCATACAGAGGTCTGGGTCTTCGAATAAATGATTCTGAAAAGTTGGACTTAGAGACTATCACAGGAAAATGATGAAAGTCATAGCCTCTGGGATCCTGAAAATTGTTTGGTACTTTTATAGACTTTCACAGTCCTGGATTTCTGGGTAGGAGGAATAAAAACCGGATTTGACAGTGTCTTCCTTCGACAGAAGGGGCCTGACGCTAAGCAACGCCCTATTTCAAATACTTTCCACTGCAGAAAGAGTGCTGTCCAATTGCCAGTCTGGGAAATCTCTTCCTGGGCTTGTTTTGTTTTGGGATTAAATCACATGGAACTCTTTTCTTCAGCTCGTGTCATCATACTTGAGACACTGCTATTTCTTCCCTTTCATTTCTAAATTGTGAACCTTTTCTTCTGCTTTTGTTTCAACACAGAAATGTACACTTCTTGTTAATTGTTCTTATGAAAATGGTTTCTTTACAGCAATAGGTGGCGAATAACAAGACTGGAAACTTCGAGTATAGAGGACCACACTGCTTTCAATTCTAATTTTCCTAAGCGGCTTTGCTGAGGGAGGCAATATACATTGGTATATATTGGTATATATCTGGCAAGGGACTATACCTTGGTATCTTATTTTCTGACTTCAGTAATGGTATCTGGAATTATCGTTGACTTTTAGGCTAAGCCAGTCACTATTTTTAGCCTTCAGAAAAAAAAAATTGAAGATACTTAATTATAAAATAAAGGCTGCTCAGATTTTACCACTTGGACAAAAGATGAAAGTTCCGGAAGAGTATAAACTGAGCTGCCCTGGCATGTTTGGAACCTGTTTTCTACGACATAGTTGCTAGAGAACAACATCTCATGCCCCCTGTAAATCTGTGAGGGTGTGTCCAGGAGAGCCTGCCTCCTAAATTGTTGTGAGTTAGAAATCCTGCACCTCAAAGGAACTGGAACTGATGGTCTGTCCTGCAGGTCTTCTTTTGGAGTAGAGTCTCAAGAGAAAGCTCTGCAGTCTTCCAAGTGATTTTAGTCTATTTTAGTCTTGCCTGTTTGTTCAAAACCCTACTGAAATTGGAGTTGACTAATGGCCTCCTTAAAATTGGATTGATTTAACTTGAATATGTATTTTCTTTTCTTTTTCAACTTCTAGATGGTGTATATTCCAACAAATATGATTCAAGTATTCCAAATGCAGTACAGGACCCAAACTATGTTCCTTTGGTAGGGAAATAAATAGAGAGTGGAATTCTTTAGAGCTGCCAGACTGACCTTTTCCATCAGCCACTAAACTGTCTGAAAAATGACACAAATATTTAAGACCTTGAGTTAAAAGGGGGAAGAAACTGAGCTATTTGAGTTAAAAGATCCAGGAGACTCTCTCCTGTTTGGTTGTTCATTCTTGTGTATTAATTTTTAATAAGGAAGTGAACCCCAGATGACAGAACTGATTTTCTTTTATTGGGTGACTGTTGAGATCTCTTCCATTGCTTAAATCAGGTTAAATAAGAGAGAATGCTGCTCTTTAAGTCTGGCCTCTGGGTCTCTGGTATATTTACAGAGATTTAAACTTAATACCTATTCCTGTTTCTTAGGCATCCTCCTGACACCATCTTCTAGTATAGGAGACCAAAACGGATAAGATGAAAGCAAAACATCCTGTGTAATGCAATCAAAGCAACTTTAATTTTTTTTTTTTCTGGCAAGGAGGATATGGGCTTAAGTAAAAGACTCCATTTCATATATAATAATATATGAAATATATGAGATATAATAATATTCCATGTACATCCACTCCCAGTGATATTAGCTATTCCCAGTCAGTGTCACTCCTAGGGTTGGAGTGGGCTGGAGACCTGGGGAGGGAGAAATCAAGCCTCATACGCTGTGATGTCTTGACAAGTGAGTGCCCTCAATCCTGTTGGCATTTGTGCTGCAGGAGTTTTGTTGGTGCAGATTTGTATTTTAGATAAATGTATTAGGTCACAGTTTGAATTTCAAATTGCATTTCCTTTACCATCTTTCTTTGTTAAAATGTACACATGAAAATTTTATGCATGAAGACAAATATCAAGATTGACTGATGATGTTTTCCTCCCTATTCATTTCCCATAGGAATGGTAAAAATTCAATTATTCATCTATGGAAATGGTGTTTAAGACCTTGAAAGTGAAGAAAATTTGGAAAGTCACTTGTGCCATAAAATTTCTGAACACAGAAACAGGGGCCAGTGATTCAGTCTATACTGATTGATTGGTTGATTGATTCTAACTTCTTCTCCAGCTTTATTGAGGTATAATTGACAACTAAAATTTTACATACTCAAAATGTACATATGGTGTTTTAATTTCATTGTGAAATCTTTACTATAATCAAGCCAGTTAATATATCCATCACCTCACATAGTTGCCATTGTGTGTGTCTGTGTGTGTGTCTGTGTGTGTGGTGAGTCACTTAAGATGTACTGTCTTAGCAAATTTCAAGGGTACAATCCAGTATTATTAGCATACTGTCCATCATTCACAACAGGCAAGATAAAACCATCTAAGTGCCTAAGGCTGGATGAATGGATAAAGAAAATGTGGTGTATATATATATACACACACACAGTGGAATAATATTCAGCCTTAAAAAGAAGGAAATCCTGTCATTTGTGACAATGTGGGTAAACATGGTGGACATGATGCTAAATGAAATGAGTCAGACACAGAAAGACAAATACTGCATCTTCTCACTTATATGTAGAATCTAAAAAAGTCAAACTCATAGAAGCAAAGAATGGTATTTTCCAGGAACTTGGTGGAAGGGGAAATGAAGAGGTGTCAGTCACAAGGATACAAAGTTTCAGTTGTGCAGGATGAATACATTCTGGAGATGATTCAGTCCTGACTGAAAGAGAAGTCCATGTGATTTAGAGCAGAACCTGCAAAATATTCAGCTAGGACTTGGGATGGTCTCTTCCCGTGGCACATCTCAGCTCTCCTTGCCTCTGAATCACGTATCATGTGCACAAGTACAATGAGAAGGGCTCAGACGACCACTGCACTTCTCACCTGCAGGGACAACAAGCCACCTTACTCCCGATAAATGAATGGGCTTTTAAAAATCATCTTTCAGCAGTGAGAAGGTAGTGTGAACAGAAAAAAAACCCAGGAAATTCAATATCAGCATAAATATAACATTAAGTTAATTCAGCTGAGCTGGTCAGCAGAGGTTGATGTTATTGATGTGTTCCAAGACCACAGTTGGCAAGCCAGTCTTGATGGGTTTTTAAAAAAATATTTGAGACAGGGTCTCGTTCTGTGACTCAGGCTGGAGTGCGGTGGCATGATCATGGCTCACTGCAGCCTCAACCTCCCGGGCTCAAGCAGTCCTCTTACCTCAGCCTCCCAAGTAGCTGGGACCATAAGTGCATGCCCCCATACCTGGCTAATTTTTAAATTTTTCGTAGAGATGAGGTCTTGCTACGTTGTCTAGGCTGGTCCTGAACTCCTGGGCTCAAGCGATCCTCCCACCTTGGCCTCCCAAAGTGCTGGGATTACAGATGTGAGCCACTGTACCCAGCCTCTCAATGGCCTCTTCAACAGCTCTTTGCCATTGGTTGCAAGATGAATCCAAGGGGAGGGCATAATGTACAAGGAAAAATGATAAATTAAAAATCCTACACTGTACTAGAAGATTGTTCCGTACCACATACCGCATGGCGAACCAATAGAACCTTCTTTTGCTGTGAAAAACTACATTTTGAAGCAAAAGTTTTGGTGTTTTTTTGGGGCAGTGGAAAAGGAAGGAAGAGGTGAGTATTGAGTGCCAGGCACTATTCAAGTACTTACTCATTTAATCTTTCCCCAGATATTATGAGGTAGGCACTATTTTTTTTCCCGCCAATGTACAAATATGGAAACTGAGGCAGAGAGGAGTTTTGTAAATTTCCCCAGGTTAAGCTGCAGTTAGAAGCTGAACTGGGATATGAACCCAGCGGAGGGGCTCTGCAGCCACGCCCTCCAGCTGCACAGTGTTCTCGGTGCTGCCTCAGCTCCTGGGGTTAAGGTAAAGGCTCCCTTTCTACCTTCCTTCCAGGACCCTCCTGCCTGCCCTTGTTAACTTAGGTTAGAAATGGGTTAATTTCTATTTTTCTTAGGTCTCTACTGGGACAAGCTTGGAGCTTTTAAAGAAAGGCTTACTAAAGAATAAGTGGGGGGAAATGGTAGGAAATGAGAAAGAAATAAAATGAAAAAGCAAAGAAATAGATGAGGTGAAAGAGCATGCATTTCTTTCCACCATCCACATATTATTTACTGAGTGAGTCTCTCCTGCACGTGTCTGGGCCTCCAAGGAGTTCCTGATCTGGGATGGGTGGATTCAATCTCTCTCTCTCTCTCTCTCTTTCTCTCTTTCTCTCTCTCTCTCTCTCTCTCTCTCTCTGACGGCATCACATTCTTTCACCCAAGCTGGAGTGCAGTGGTGCGATCTCGGCTCACTGCAACCTCTGCTTCCTGGGTTCAAGTGATTCTCCTGTCTCAGCCTCCTGAATAGCTGGGATTACAGGTGCCCGCCACCACACCAGCTAATTTGTGTATTTTTAGTAGAGATGGGGTTTCACCATGTTGGCTGGGCTGGTCTCTAACTCCTGACCCCTCCCACCCGCCTCGGCCTCCCAAACCGCTGGGATCACAGGTGTGAGCCACCATGCCTGGCCCTGATCTGGGATTTAAAGGGACAGTTGCTGAGCAAATAGAAGCCAGGGCAAGAAGGGATTTATGTGCTTGGGATTCTTGGGGGATTTTCCAGAGTCAGCCCCCAATTCTGATGTTTTTGTACGGAACACTAGGGGTCCTTCTGAAGTTATCCCGGCCCCTGGAATACTCATGTGGCATGGGGCCCCCTTCTGCCCTGGTCTCTTTCATCCCATCTGTCCCGGCCCCAGAGCCTGTCCTTGTTCCAGTCTGGTCCTCTCTGTCCTGCTCGGTTTGTCACCGTGTGATGTTGAGATGGCCCGTCTTTGCCGCCTCACTTCCTGAGCTGACAGACGCGTCTGCTAGGGGCCACCAGCTCCCAAGCCGCATGACGGTGCTTTCCTTCAAGGTCCAGAGGCTTCCTTTCAGTCTGGCCCATCTCCCACCTCCTAATGGCTCTGCTCTCTCAGGGGCAGCTCTCCTTTTTAACTTATTGGCAGAGCCGGGATGACTTTCAGGTCCCTGGCTCAGTGAGTAAGCAAGTTCAGAGACTTGGCTTTGGCCATTTTGTTCTCTTAGGCTCATCTTTGGATGCCAGCAGGGAAATTACCTGCCAGATTTCAGTCACTACTTTTTAGAAGTTAAAACAAAACAAAACAACAAAAAAAACCTTGCAAGCAAAATGTTTCTTTTTTGTGCAGGCACAATATGTCATCTCTCCACCGTTAAGGGGAGGAATCTCCTTAGAGCAGTGATAGTTTTTTTTTTTTAACATTCTTCATCTGTATTTATTTCTATTTTTCATCCTATAAGTTAGTCAATTAAATAATAATTATTGAACAGTTACGAGGTTCTATAGATGATCGAAGGCAAACACACACACACACTCTCTCGATCTGAAAAGAGCAAGAGCTCCTTTTCGTACATATCATTCCTCAATCTTGTTTAAAGTACACATGCACGTAAGAAGCGAATTAATAGCACAAGGCGGAATCAGTTAAATGCCCCATGGGTGGCAGACAGTTTTATAAACACCACACAAACCTTTATTTGTACAGAAGCAAAAGTAAGCAACCTCATCGTTAGGAGAGGAGTTATTGCCCCTTAGCCCAGGAAAGTCTTAAAAAGAAATTATACAAAGTGTACTTTTTCATCTCTATTTCTGTTTTTCACTTTTTCAGTCTATCAGCCACTTACTATGTATTAAGTATTTCTTCCATCTAAGCAAGGTGGGGGAGGAAGACAAAGAGATCATTCCTACATTTGTGATTCCAATCTTGTTTAAAGTGTATTCATAAAACGTGAGTTAATAATGTGGCCTCAAATGAGTGCCTCACTGGCCTCGTGATGGTGAGCGTTATAGGAATGTAGAGGTCAAAGGAATTGCTGTGGACCGTGGTGGTGTGTGAGAGCTTCGGGGTAGACTTTTGACTTCAAGGTCAAAGACATTGCTGTGGACTTTGGTGGTGTGTGAAGGCTTCATGGTAGACTGGGGCTGAGTTGAACCCCTAGGAATGACCAGGATTTAGATGGGAGCTTGAGGAACAGGACAGACAGGTGGGGAGACTGTTTCAAGGAAGCAAGGGATGGAGAGGGAGTAGACCAGTCTGCCTGGAGTTGAGGCTTTGTTTCCAGGCGAGGTGCTGGTGAGGGTGCTGGAGAGGCATCCAGGAAGGTTGAAAATATATTTCTGTCACCACCTGCCACCCTGCATGCACGCACACACACATACACAGCAGCCGTCCTCTTGTTGAATGCTTCTTCTCGCTCAATACAGATACATCCATGAGGCTTACGCTTAACTGCTCATTTAGTAAAATAGTAAAGTCACAGTGGGAGCCCGGGCATCAGGCAATAAACATTCAGATATTTTCCTTCTAGTTTTGATCAGCTGCCCTGAGAGAATGAGATTTTAAAATAACTTGACAGGCTGGCATGGCAGCAAACGCCTGTAATCCCAGCACTTCAGGAGGCTGAAGCGAGTGGATCACTTGAGGTCAGGAGTTCGAGACCAGCCTGGCCAACATGGCGAAACCCCATCTCTACTAAAAATACAAAAATTAGCTGGGCGTGGTGTTGCGCACTTGTAATCCCAGCTACTTGGGAGACTGAGGCAGGAGAATCGCTTGAACCCGGGAGGTGGAGGTTGCAGTGAGCCAAGATGGCACCACTGCACTCCAGCCTAGCCAACAGCGCAAGACTCCATCTCAACTAATAATAATAATAATTTGATAGAGAATTTTTTTGTTTTATTATAAAATATACATATAAAACTTATCAAAACCATTTAAAATGATACAGTTGAGTCGTGTTTAGTATATGCACACTGTTGTGCAACCCATCTCCAGAACGGTTTCATCTTACAAAACGGAGACTCGGTATCCATTAAAAAATAACCAAGAACTGTTTTATTTGTGCACAAGGGTACTTTCTGGGATGGAAAAACTGGGAGCTCAACCTTGGATATTACAGGACTGTGGAGCTGGGATTATGGATGCCTGGGGCCAGTAGGAACTCTGAGGCCATCCGAGATAAATGTGTCCAGTGGAAATTGTGCTTAGAGTTAGAAACTGCTTAGTGGACATTATTTTTTTAAAATTTATTTTGGATATCCAGCTTCTGAACACTGTCCTACCTTTGGGAACCTCACTGTTGTATGAGTCATGGCATTACCTACAACAGAAGCTGAAAAGGTCAGCACCTGCTTTCTCCACATCCTGCTGCCCAGGGCATGCAACTTGACCTTAGCCCAGCCAATCCTCCTGTAGCCTGGGACTACAGAGCAGGGGACAGGTTAGCGCCAGCTCAGGTGTTGGTGCTGGATTATTGTAACTGCTTCTGTGTGTGTCTGGGCCGTGGGCTTCTGACTACCACCTTCCTTTGGTTCCTGCACATTTTCCAGGCTACATTGTCCAGTCTCCCCATTTTGTTGACAGGGAATTTCACTCCTGTTGCCCAGGCTGGAGTGCAAGGGCGTGATCTCGGTGCACTGCAACCTCCGCCTCCAAGGTTCAAGTGATTCTCCTGCCTCAGCCTCCTGAGTAGCTGGGATTACAGGTGTGTGCCACCACATCCAGCTGATTTTTGTATTTTTAGTAGAGACGGGGTTTCACCATTTTGGCCAGGCTGATCTCGAACTCCTGACCCCAGGTGGTCCACCTGCCTCGGCCTCCCACAGTGTTGGGATTACAGGCGTGAGCCACTGCGCCTGGCTCCTGTCAATTCTTTGAACACCTGTTAGCATTCCAACTTAGTTGGTTTCTGTCATTTGCAACTGAGAACTCTGTCTCTTCTCTGGTTGTCCCTCTGTGGTCACCATGCCTTTATCAGTCTATATCATCCTGGGCTGAAGTTCTTTATGTGATTCTTAGTTTCTTGTGGCTAAAACGCGCCTTCACTGCGAATGCACCAGTTTCTCATCATTTCTCATCTGGACTAACAGGGGGCTTTCCTCTCGCCCATCCATCTCCCACCTTTTCGTTTTGTAGGTAGAACCTGGAGAGAGCAGCAGTAATTCATCATCCATGGAATGTGCCTGTCTGTGACCTGGACCTGTGGGATTTGGCCGGCATTCCCTTTGCATTACATTTGGTACTTGGAAGCAAGCATCCCTCAGCAGTGACAAGGCTCCAGCTGTTCCTTTCATTAGGGCCCTGCCAAAGAAGTTTCCTTTGTTCAGCACCTCCTCCTGCCTGCCCATAGGACCATCTTCCAAAAAACTCTGCCCTCACCCCCTGCGGTCCCCTCCCACCTGTAAGACCAGGCCAGTCAGCACCTTTCCCTGTCTCCTCATCTAGCACTGGTGCTTCTGTGTGATGCTCTAGCGTGATGAGTTGACTGACACCATTGCTTAAATGTGCTGTGCCTTTTATAATTAAGTGGCTTTGCAGGTGCTGTTTCCTCATCTGTTTTTCTTTGCCTGGCAAATTCTACTGGTATGTCAGTCACTTCTCCTTTCTGATAGCCTTTGTGACTCTCCCAGATGTTACTGGGTCCTGGTCGCCCTCTAGGGCCTTGTGCAAACCTTTCTTGCAGGTTTTACCCAGGGCACTGTACTTACTTGTATAGGTACTTCTCTCCCTGCTTAGACCTCCATCTCCCTACAGATAGGAAAGGGGTCGCCTCTTAATCTTTGTACTGAGTTTGTAAGCACAGTGCCTGTGTGTGGCAGGCCCTCTGTACATGTTGACTATTGTGCAGTGGAGATTCAAGCTGGCTGATCTGTGCCTGGTGCATAATGGCTGTGATGAGTTCGCCACATTCCCTTCTCCCTTGAGGTCTTCTCAATGGTCTGATGCTAATGCTGGGAATTTCAGGCTTTCTGGCAGACTGTCAGGGAGAAATTTCAGTGCAGAAGTGCCTTCTAGAAACTCACAAATAAGGGGTGCTGCTCACATCTTGTGAGTCCTCCCCCTTCCTGACATGAGTGTCTGTGCTGGCAAACACAGCTGGTTGAACCCTCAGCTAGCCCAGCTGCTTTCTTCACCTTGTGTCTGGAGAAGGCTGACATTTTATTGAGCACCGACTGTATTCCACACACTATTCTAGGTGCTTGAAATATACTGTTGAACAAATACTCAGCCCTCATGGGGCTGAGAGTCTGGTGGGGAACACCTGTTAAAAAACAAACATATTAAATGAATTGCATTGCATGTTAGAAGATCATAAGTACTCTGGGGGAAAATGAGAGTAGAACAGGATAAGGGGGTGATGGGGGGAATGAGTGGTGATTTTAAATGTAGTTATTGGGCAGGGCACAGTGGCTTACACCTGTAATCCCAGCACTTTGGAAGGCCAAGATGGGCCTGGCCAACATGGTGAAACCCTGTCTCTACTAAAATTACAAAAATTACCTGGGCACAGTGGCTCATGTCTGTAATCCCAGCACTTTGGGAGGCCAAGACGGACAGATCACTTGAGGTCAGGAGATCGAGACCAGCCTG
>NW_012101643.1:2160746-2163043 GCF_000951045.1 Mandrillus leucophaeus | reverse complement strand
GGAGGTGGTTAGTGTGGGCTTCTGGAGAGAGGGCTGAAACTGTCCTTGAAAAAATGGGTTTCTCAGTGTGGTGTGTATACAGCATCCCTTTTTCAGACATGGCGCCTTCGTCCATTTGGGCTGCTACAACAAAATGCCATGGACTGGGAGGCTCATAAACCACAGAAATTATTCCTCACAGTTCTGGATGCTGGGAAGTCCAAGATCAGAGTGCCAGCAATTTGGTGTCTGCTGAAGGCTTGCTTCCTGGTTCCGAGGCGGCTGTCTTCTTGCTGTGGTGTCACTTGTAGAAGGGACAAGGGAACTCTCTGAAGTTCCTTTGTAAAGGGCGGTAATCACCTCCCAAAGGCCACACCTCCTAATGCCATTACATTTGGGGTTAAGATTTTAACATATGATTTTGGGGGGACTGAGGGAAATAAACATTTAGTCTATAACACATAGGGAGGTTAATTTGGATTAAGAAATCTAAGGCCATATGGGGGGAATAAAAGGTCGGAGGGCTAAAGAAGGATGGACCAATAAAAGTCTTATAAGCATTATTATGTTTACTAAAATAAAATAGACCAGCACATTAAACAATGACATCAAAATATCAATGACAACATATACTTTATATATCTTAACTTAGAAGTTACAGATGCTGTACTATGAGCCCTGCTTGTCAGTCCTTGCTTAATAGAAAGCATTGTAGGTTCTCGCTTCTCTGCAGCTTTAGTTTAACCAAGTTGCTTTTACATGTACCTTGCTTTATTATAGGTAACAGATGCGAAGCGCTTCCGATTCCTGGCTGAGAGTTAGTGACTTCCATCTCCTGTGGAAGATGGCTCTGAGTCCACTCAGGATCTGGTGTGGTCACAAAGGTGTGGGAAACATCTGGACAGTTGAGGTGGAAGATGCTCTGGGGCATTCCCTTCCAGATCCACAGTGTCCTGCAGCCTTCGTTCTTTCCAGAAGCACGTCACGCATGTGGCATCCACCTCCCTTACCCAGGTTGGGCTCCTCCCTCCTTCCCCAGGGTTCCCCTGGGCTTCACATGCCCTCATCTTCCTGTATTTTTTTTTTTTGAGGCATTGTTGAAAAGCCTCTACTCCTTTGTGGCGCTGTTTTACCTCCCGGTAAAAAGGTTCCAGTCCTGAACTCACGGTTTCTCTAACGTCCCCTGTGGGAGTAATTAGAGCGAACCTTCGTGATGGTGCTGGAAACCTCTGTGGAAGCTGGTTCGTGTATGCCTCAACTTTGCATAAGAGGGAACATGATCCTAGAATATTCTTTAGGGCAGCGTTTCCCAAATTTTCCAGGGAATAAGAATCTCCTGGGCTCCTTGCCTAAGCCTCAAGCACTGATTTAGACTTAGCGACCCAGAGCCTCCAGGAGAGGGGCCTGGGGATCTGGGTTGTGAGGCTACACCTGTTGGAGGGATCCGAGGGGCCCAGTATATGATACTCCCCTTTCCCGCCCAGTTTGTGAATGAATTGAGACAAAAACAATGACTAGGACAAACGAGAGGTCAAAGTGTCCTCACAGAGGCTTGGCTGGAGGGTGTTGTGTAAAGTCAGCTAGCCCAGTGGGCCTGCTAATTGAATTCCTAGAATGAGGCTGATGTACTGCAGAGGCTACCCTGGGAGCAGGGCCGCTGGAGCAGCAACAGAACCTTGCAGTCTGCAGAAGCTCACGACCAAAATAGAGAAGAGGGCTGAGCTGCGCTGAGCAGGGCTCTGGGATTCTCTCAAATGTACTGGTGGAAGTTATTTCTCCTGAGGCACATAGGAAGTCGAAAGGGCTGAGAGAGGCCAGGAGTGTGTAGGGAGAGTGGAAGCTGCGGGGTGGAGGGGAGTCCCTCCTCCTGGCCATCAGGAATGGGAAAGAGCAGCTCCTTTACACACCACAGGTGATTTGCACAGTCAGAAAAGTTTGGGAAGTGAGTCTGAGGAGGACTGCAGTGTTGTCTCTTGTCTGTGCTTTCCACCAGTGTTCTAGGGATTTCTGAGCTCGCTCAGCGTCTGTGTTTTGGGATACTGGCTCCTAAGAGCAGCTGGGTGTGGGATTAGACAAGGATCTGCTTCACTAGTTTATTTCCATTGTGAGCGTACTTCAGTATCACTCTTTACGTGAACCTGAGCAAATGGGTTTAATTCTGAAGTCAGGGCTTGGGGTTCTTGCCTTTGTGTCTATGTATGTGTGTGTTCAACAGAATAACCAGCGTAAAACCACCTAACCTAACATAGCCAGAATAACCAGGGTAAAACCTAACCATCTGTGTACTGTGTATATATGCACAAATATACACAAATGTG
>NW_012101643.1:2157710-2160696 GCF_000951045.1 Mandrillus leucophaeus | reverse complement strand
TGAATGAATTGAGACAAAAACAATGACTAGGACAAACGAGAGGTCAAAGTGTCCTCACAGAGGCTTGGCTGGAGGGTGTTGTGTAAAGTCAGCTAGCCCAGTGGGCCTGCTAATTGAATTCCTAGAATGAGGCTGATGTACTGCAGAGGCTACCCTGGGAGCAGGGCCGCTGGAGCAGCAACAGAACCTTGCAGTCTGCAGAAGCTCACGACCAAAATAGAGAAGAGGGCTGAGCTGCGCTGAGCAGGGCTCTGGGATTCTCTCAAATGTACTGGTGGAAGTTATTTCTCCTGAGGCACATAGGAAGTCGAAAGGGCTGAGAGAGGCCAGGAGTGTGTAGGGAGAGTGGAAGCTGCGGGGTGGAGGGGAGTCCCTCCTCCTGGCCATCAGGAATGGGAAAGAGCAGCTCCTTTACACACCACAGGTGATTTGCACAGTCAGAAAAGTTTGGGAAGTGAGTCTGAGGAGGACTGCAGTGTTGTCTCTTGTCTGTGCTTTCCACCAGTGTTCTAGGGATTTCTGAGCTCGCTCAGCGTCTGTGTTTTGGGATACTGGCTCCTAAGAGCAGCTGGGTGTGGGATTAGACAAGGATCTGCTTCACTAGTTTATTTCCATTGTGAGCGTACTTCAGTATCACTCTTTACGTGAACCTGAGCAAATGGGTTTAATTCTGAAGTCAGGGCTTGGGGTTCTTGCCTTTGTGTCTATGTATGTGTGTGTTCAACAGAATAACCAGCGTAAAACCACCTAACCTAACATAGCCAGAATAACCAGGGTAAAACCTAACCATCTGTGTACTGTGTATATATGCACAAATATACACAAATGTGTGTATATTTTATATATACATATATGGATATGTATATTTTATATATACATATATGGATATGTATATATGCAATATATGTATATAACTTTTATTTTGAAATAGTTACAGATTCATAGGTTGCAAAGAAAAATGTACAGGGAAGTCCCATGAACCCTTCCAGTTTATATTTTTTGAAATTGAGAAATATAATCTTAGAAGATGTTTGTAAAACTCTTTTTTTTTTAAGTTGGCAAAGAATATGCAGTTAAATTCAGGCATGGAGAGAAATTGCTTGGAAAGGAAGATTTTTTGCATTGACTTGTGTGTGTATCTTAGCTGTCTGTTTTGGAAAATCTAAGAGCAATATCTGATTATCTGTGCTTTCCATCCCTAAAACCACCAACACATAGAGGCTACTGAATCTCCCGCAGGGCCTCGGTGATGGGCCTGGGCAGGAGGAGGCCCCTGCAGCCTGTGGGTGGTGCCTGGGCAGCATCTCTCTGCAGTGTCCTGCAGCAGGACTGCAATGTGATTGATTTCAGAAATTTAAAACATATTTCCTGGGCTAGGTAGGGGAAATGGAAATGTAGACGATTGCCAACCTGACTACTGATATTTTCCAAGGAAGATTACCTCTGTGAGGGCCTTTTTGCTTTAGATGTCACCTTCATGGTGTTCAGCGATGTTCACTGAGCGTGTGACCTGGCTTTGTGCACCGAGAAAACTGCCCAAAATAACAGGTGCCACAGCTTGGTCACAAGACAGGCACAGGGCCAGTAAGTTGCTGTCAGTTGTACCCCCTATGCTAACCTGTGAAATTCGAATCCCGCAGCCCCGCTTTCTAACCGTGGAAATGTTGGGTTGTGCCATATCCTGGTATGAATTTTCCTTGTGGAATGATAGGCCCATAGAGTTAAGTTTTCTGTACCGCTGACTTTTACTCACTTAATTTTTACTCAAGTTCTTAAACTTGAGTGTGCGTCAGAATCCCCTGGAAAGCTTGTTAAAATGCAGATTGCCGGGCCCTGGCCCCAGAGTTTCTGATTAGGTGGGTCTGAGGTGGGGCCTGAAAATGGGCATTTCTAACAAGTTCTGAGGGGATGCTGCTGCCTCTGGTTTGGGGTCTGCACTTCGAGAACTCCCGCTCTAGGCAAAGCTGGCAAATTTGTCTCAGGTAGGGGCACACCTGCTATCTTCCAGGTAGGCACTGTTCTTCTACTCCTCTGTGTCATCACAGTTTCATTTCTCCTTCTGGGTGCCCATGCTCCGAAACCTCCTGTTGTGGACTGGAACATTCTCTTTGATTAATTCAAACTGAAATACTCTATTTGGCATCAGCTAACATTTGCGTGTTTCTGGGGGACCAGCCACTTTGCTGCAAGGTGCTTGCATTTGTTATTTAATCTGTACCACAACCCTGCGAGGTCAATTTTGAAGTCCCCCTTTAATGAGACTCAAGAATTCGATGACATTTTCAAGGTCAAACACGATGCCAGGTCTCAAGCTTGGAGCCTCTGGTGCGGGGCTCTCTCTGGTGTCTTCCTTCTCTCTCGCTTCAACATCCTTGTCAAGAGCAATTGGTTCCTTTGTGAGGATGCAGGACTAAGTAAATGAATATCTGTTTGGCGAAATTGTTGACACTGCTCTATTGGGCTGCTCTAAGAAAGGGAAACATTTTTGGTTCAGAGGAGGTTCACAGCACTGTGCTTGTTGGGTCATTTGTACGATTGCCTCTTCCAACGGTTCCTTCAAAAGTAGAAGAGGGTGGAGAAGAGGAAATGATTATAATTCATTCCTTTCTCCTCCCTGCCAATTTCTCACAATACCTTTTTTGGGAGGCCAAGGCAGGTGGATCACTTGAGGTCAGGAGTTCAAGACCAGCCTGACCAACATGGCAAAACCTTGTCTCTACTAAAAATTCAAAAATTAGCTGGGCATGGTGGCGGGCACCTGTTGTCCCAGCTACTTGAGACACTGAGGCAGGAGAATCGCTTGAACCTGGGAGGCGGAGGTTGCAGTGAGCTGAGATCGTGCCACTGCACTCCAGCCTCCGCGACAGAACGAGACTCTGTCTTTAAAAAAAAAAAAAAAAGGCGCATTTGAAGTTCTGAGTGTGAAGCATGCTTCAGGATAGGAAATGGAAATGACAAAAGAAAATATCCAGTGGAAGTCTTTGCC
>NW_012101643.1:2145751-2156365 GCF_000951045.1 Mandrillus leucophaeus | reverse complement strand
CCCCTCCATCTGGCCATAGGATATTGTTGGCCTCTCTTTTATTTTATTTATTTATTTATTTATTTGTTTGTTTGTTTGTTTTTATTTTTTGAGATGGAATCTCGCTCTGCCGCCCAGACTGGAGTACAGTGGCACAATCTCAGCTCACTGTAACCTCTGCCTCCTGGGTTCAAGCAATTCTCTTGCCTCAGCCTCCCAAGTAGCTGGGATTACAGGTGTGCGCCACCATGCTTGGCTCATTTTTTTGTATTTTAGTAGAGACGAGGTTTCAACATGTTGACCAGGCTGGTCTTGAACTCCTGACCTCAGGTGATCCACCTGCCTCGGCCTCCAAAGTATTGAGATTACAGGCCTGAGCCACCATGCCCAGCTGGCCTCTCTTTTAGAAGACTCTGTCCCATTGTCCTTTAAGGGCATGTCCCTTCCCTGGAGGTCAAAATCATGTCATACTAGTTTTTGCAATTCAGAGCTCCTTGCACAATTCCTGGCGCAGGGAGTGGGCACATCATCAATGTGTGTGGAACAGACTGCCATGAAATAGTGTACAAAATTCACTTAGTACACTTGTGAGAGAAGAGTTAAGAACCAGAATTTTACAAGCAAAGGGATAGAGAGAGCTGCAAGGTGGAATTCAGCAGGCTCACACCTAATGAGTGTTAGAGAGATGAACATTTATTTAAACATCTCTGAGTGCAGTATTTTTAAAGATCACACAAGAATAAAACTGTAGCACTGAACTTTTCTTTAAGTGTTGAAGTGAAGGAAATGAAGAACTCAGCACGGACCCTACTTAGACTCTGACAGAACAGGTGGTCTTGGCATGACATCAGTCCAACATGCACACAACTTGCCTTTTACTCTCTCAGCTCTTTGTGCCACTGGTACATGGTCACCTGGGCATTTCTTTAGAAAGGGGCAGAGACTTTTATTTCATGAAAATATAGATATCCCAGGGAAAAATAATAATCCAACTGGTATAAGTTTATATCAAACCATATGGAAGTGATTTTTTTTCTGGTTAGTCATTTTCATGGGGATTAGATAATAGAGAAAAGTCAAAGAACCAGGAACTTCCAAGGACACACTTGGCCTGGTCAGTATTACTAGGATTGGCCCAGATGCTACCAAATCTTTTTTTCTTTCTACTTATTGAAAACCCTGTTAAATTTGATATGTGAAATATCTTCTCTCTAAAATTTTAGCCTTACAAATAACATTTTGCATAACATTTTTATTGACAAGACATTCTATCCCATTAAAGCTTTTGAAAGTGATGAAATGGACAGGACATCTTCACCTTAGCAAGTGATACTGAATTAAAGAGGTTTGTATTACAGAATGGAAGAGTACAGTACAAAATATTTGAGTTCAGACACTTTAGAACTTGGACGCTGTCAGAAGCTTGGAAATACTTAGATTTTAAAGCTGCTACTCTTCCATTTACCTCACTCCAGGAAGTCCTCTTAGAAATCATACTCTCGAGGGAAGAAGACCTAGGGGATAGAGCATTATTCCACTGAGAAATTTAATTTAGGAAAATGATGAGGGAAGGGGCTGTAGCCTAGAGGCTAAAAACTCATACTCTGGAACTCGGCTGCCTGGCTTCACGTCCCAGCCCCACCACCTAGTGTAGTGACCTTGGGCAACTTACTCAACCTCTCTGATCCTGCTTCTTAATCTGTAAAATGGGGTGTGTGGTAGTATCGGCCTTGTAGGTTATTTGGAGCATTACCTGAGTCAATACCAGTGAAGGCACACCTTTAGCAGAGTGAGGTGACTGAACATGCTCTTAACTGGGACCTCCTTTGTTGTAAAGATTATCCCGGAAATTGGGAGGAGCAAGGCAGTCATCACCAAGTATAGGACTTGAGGGAGGTTTCCAGACCTTTGAGGTCCAAATTCCAAGGAGGAGGGGAAGAAAGGACCGCCAGGCAACAGTTAGGAGGGAAGTGAAGACCCCACGCTATCTGTACCATTGCTGGCTGCTGGGAGGGGTAGTATCAGGACTCTGGAGACCACGCCTCCAGAGGCCACACCCTTCCAGAGGCCATGCCCTCCTGGAAACCACACCCCCCTTGCTCTGGGCCAGTTGGCAGCCCCTGCTCTTGGGGGTGGACCACTCCTTCCCTGAGACCATCCATTGTACAGGAAGCGGGGTCTTTGATAGGCTTGGGGAAAGTCCCTCTTCCCGCTCCCGATCCGTAAGGACTGCAGAGAGCAGCCCTCACACAGCAAGGCTAATTCCTGGAAACCCTGAAGAACTCCAGATCAGCTTGATTCCAACACAAAGGAGTAATCAAGGTAGTTAAAAAGGAAACAATGGCAAGTGTTTTGTGAAGCCTTTTTTTTTTTTTTTTTTTAAAGAAACTGTGATGGAAAATTTTCCTTGTGAGGAAGAACATATTCTCCTTCTTGGAGTTGATTTTAATGATAATTACTACCAAAGACAAAGGTTCATTTTCACAAAGACAATGTGATGAAGTCCCAAACACTGGAACTCAGCTTTGATTTCAAAATAGACGTGTGAAGGTATCTGTGCCTCTGGGTGAGAAAAAACTTGTAGGCCTTTGTTCTTTCGTAGGTGTGAAATGTTCTCTTCAAAAGCTGCAACATTCACTTAATAAAGTTTGAAACTTTGCCCCAAAGTTTTAAAAAATCTTTTAAATAATTTATCTAGGACGATTGTAAATGATAGTGATGTTAACAGATTGCCCTATTGGGTCTTAGTGGATTGTTTAATTCCTTACTCTGAACAATACATTTCTTGTGTTTTCTTATCAAATGGCTGAAATATGAAAGAATGTGTGGACCCATAAGGAAAAAGGAGAAAACTGTGAGAAGAATTTAATAGGGTTGAAAGATGAGTTCCGGTGATTTTCAAGGCTGAAATTATAATATTAGAATCTGAATATCTTTTATTTAAGAATTGTAATTCTTTCTGAGTGGCTTTGCCAGCCTTCTTTGTGGATCCTTGTGAATCCCTGCCGGGAGGGGAGAGCAGGTGTCATCCTGTCCTTGTTTTGCAGAAGGAGAAGGGGAACCAGGCTGAGCGACTTGCCCAACCACTTACCTACCTTGCGTGGGCTGTTGCTATCCGAGGGGAGCTGAGACAGCTGGGAGATTTGTTCATGTTCTTTCTTCATTAGGGATTTATTCTGTGCCAGAAACTGTGGTCTGGCATTGGAGAGTCACAGCAGGCTAAGACACCTTGCCTGCCTTCCAGGATGTTCTCTTCTCATGCAGGAGGCAGACATAATAGGAGGTACTCTGATATTAGTCAGGGTTCTCCAAAGAAACAGAAGCAATTGAAACAGAAGCAATTATATATATACTTATTTACTCACACACACATATATACATATATTTATACACATGTACACATACATATATACATATACACACATATATAATTTATTTACTATTTACTGTATTTATTTATTATGAGTAATGGGCTCACATGATTATGGAGGATCTGCCATCTGCAAGCTGGAGACCCAGGAAGGCTGGTGATGGATATGGAATAATTCAGTTGGAGTCTGAAGAGAAGCTGAGAACCAGGGGAGCTGATGGTGTAAATCCCAGTTCAAGGGCTAGAGAAGATGAGGTGAGATGTCATAGCTCAAGCAGCAGGGCAGAGAACAAGGGGACAGAGGAGTCCTTCCTCTGCATTTTGTTCTATTCAGGCCCTGAATGGATTGGCCGATGCCTACCCACTTTAGGTAGGGCAGTCTCCTTTGCTGAGTTTACCAGTTCTCATGCTAATCTAACCTGGAAACACCCACACAGACACACCCGGAAATCGTGTTTAATCTGGGCATCCTGTGGTCCAGTCAAGTTGACATGTAAACTCAACCATCACACTGACAGTAGAGGTGTGAGCAAATGGTCTAAGCTTATGGACCAGGAAGCCATAACCTCGGTGTGTGTGAGTTGAGAAAGGCCTGTGTCATGGAAGGCTCTGTCTTTGAGGGCAAGTAGAAGCTTCTTAAATAAAAAAGATGATGGAGAAGGAAGACAGGATAGCAAATGCAAAAGCAGAGAGAGAAACTTAGGAGAACATTTTAGACAACTGCGAGAAGTACAGTAGAAGATGAGGTATTGTTTGGACAGGATGGGGGACATGGTGGGAGTGGTAGACAAGGCTCAGGTTACGAAAGACCTTCTCCATTACGCTAAGAGATTCTGACCCATTTCTCTATGTGGAGCTATTCAGTGGAGGTTTATAAACAGAGGAAAACGTCATGTTGTATTAGTAGGAGGATAAATACGGTAGTAATTTGGAGGATGGACAAGTTAGGTAAAGGGACTAATTTCTTTTCTCTTTGAATGTCTAAATTGGGTATTTCTGGATTCCTGAAATGAGGTTGAGCAGTGCTTCATGCCCTGGACTGAGATACTGGCCATCGTTAGGAGGAGGTAGGGTTCATGATTGATTGACTGTTGTTTCTTTTCTTTTCTTTCTTTCTTTCTTTTTTTTTTTTTTCTTGAGACAGTCTCCCTCTGTTGCCCGGGCTGGAGTGCAATGGCGTGATCTCGGCTTACTGCAAGCTCCGCCTCCTGGGTTCAAATGATTCTTCTGCCTCAGCCTCCCAAGTAGCTGGATTTCAGGCATGCACCACCACGCCTGGATAAATTTTTGGTAGAGACAGGGTTTCGCCATGTTGGCCAGGCTGGTCTCGAATTCCTGACCTCAGGTGATCCATTCTCCTCAGCCTCCCAAATTGTTAGGATTACAGGTGTGAGCCACTGAGCCCGGCTAATTGTTTCAATCAGTTTTCAAACTTTGTGGTTTTGCAACATGTACACAAATACCCGCAAATATCTTTTCTCCCATTTCAAAAGAAATTGAAGAATATATACACACATAGGTACATTTTACATTGAAATTGATTGAAATTTATTACTTCTTTGAGAATTTTTTTTGGAGAATTGGAGTTTTTCAGGTGCATCTGAAACTTGAGCTACACTAAAAATGAAAGTAAAAATGATAGTTCTTCCCACCCACCTTACAGAAAATCCTTTTCTATATCCCATGTTACAACTGTAGTCATTATGGCAGCCACAGACATTTGCTAGATAAAGTAAAGTAACTGCTGTTTTCATCATGCAGTAACCTGCCACAACTCCATACTAGATTCTCTGCTTGGTCCTGGGGAAACCAAGACCTTCAAGGTTTACTACCTTCATGGTTACTACCTTCAAGGATAGGCTCATTAGCTATTCAGATATACTCTATAGTCAAATACACAGAGACAGAGACAGCGGGAGAATGGTGGTTGCCAGGAGCTGTTGGGAGGGAAAATAAAGAGTTATTATTATTATTATTTTGAGATGGATTTTCGCTCTTGTCACCCAGGCTGGAGTACAGTATCATGATCTCGGCTCACTGCAACCTCCACCTCCCAGGTTCAAGTGATTCTTCTGCCTCAGCCTACTGGGTAGCTGGGATTATAGGTGCGTGCCAGCACGCCCAGCTAAGTTTTGTATTTTTAGTAGAGATAGGGTTTCGCCATGTTGGCCAGGCTGGTCTTGAACTCCTGACCGCAGGTGATCCACTTACCTTGGCCCCCCAAAGTGCTGGGATTATAGGCATGAGCCACCACGCCCGGCCAGGAGTTATTGTTTAATGGCTGAGAAGTTTCAGTTTTGCCAGATGAGAAGACTTCTGGAGATGGATGGTGGTGATGACTGCACCACACTGTGAATGTGCTTAATGCCACTGAACTGTACACTTGAAATGGCAAAGATGGCAAATTTTGTGCTATGTGGATTTTTACCACAATTAAAAAATAAAAAATACTTTGTGTGTGTGGAACTTAGTATTTTCAAAGTATTTTTGAATACAGTGAGGGTTAGTATTGAGTGTCAACTTGATTGGATTGAAGGATGCAAAAAGGGTGTGTCTGTGAGGATGTTGCCAAAGAAGATTAACATTTGAGTCAGTGGACAGGGAGAGACAGACCCCCGTCAATCGGAGTGGGCACCACCTCATCAGCTGCCAGCCTGGCTAGAATAAAGCAGGCAGAAGAACGTGGAAGGACTAGACTGGCTGAGTCTTCCGTCCTTCATTTTCTCCCGTGCTGGGTGCTTCCTGCCCTTGAACATCACATTCCAAGTTCTTCAGCTTTTAGAGTCGTGGACTTACATCAGTGGTTTGCCAGGGACTCTCAGGCCTTCGGCCACAGACTGAAGGCTGCACTGTTGGCTTCCCTACTTCTGAGGTTTTGGGACTTGGACGGGCTGCCTTGCTCCTGAGTTTGCAGACGTTCTATTGTGGGACTTTACCTTGTGATCGTGTGAGTCAATACTCCTTAATAAACTCCCTTTCATACATACATCTATCCTGCTAGCTCTGTCCCTCTGGAGAACCCTGACTAATACAGGTATGTGATCTGTAAGTACTTCAGAAGGTCTCACGGTCTTCACATCATAGATGAGGAAGCTGAGGATCAGAGATTTGGAGTACCTAGTCAAAAAGCATGTGGCCAGTCAGGAGAAAACTTTTTAAGATTATTTTTCTTTATTAACTTTTTTTCAAAAATAATGACAAAATCTTCTTGATATTAGTTTGGCATATATCCTTATGCCTATATATGAGTGTATTTTATTTTAAAAATTTGTATTATTTTGAACATAGTTGTGTTTGATAACCTGCTTTTTTTTTTTTTTACTTATGATATGTTAGCATTTTCTAAATCATAGACATTCCTCTGTATGTGATTTTTAATGATTGTATAAGATACCATAATATAATTTGTTTAATCAATTCTTTAAATGTTGGACATTTTGGAGGTTCCTAACGTTTGCTAATATAAAAGCCTTCCTTTTATATAAATGTTCAGAGTAAATCTCTACAGGCCAAATTGTTGGGTCAATGGATTACATCTTTTTCTTTGAGATGGAGTCTTGCTCTGTCACCAGGCTGGAGTGCAGTGGCACGATCTCGGCTCACTGCAACCTCTGCCTCCCAGGTTCACGCCATTCTCTTGCCTCAGCCTCCCAAGTAGCTGGGACTACAGGCACGTGTCACCATGCCTGGCTAATTTTTGTATTTTTAGTAGAGACGAGGTTTCACCGTGTTGGCCAGGATGGTCTCGATCTCTTGACCTTGTGATCTGCCTGCCTCAGCCTCCCGAAGTGCTGGAATTACAGGCATGAGCCACCATTCCTGGCCGGACTACATCTTTTATAAATATTTTCCTATTATCCTTATTAACAGTATTATTCAAGTAGTTATGGTTAAATATTTAAAGATGCCTGAACTACTTAGTCTTTTTTCTTTTTCTTTTTTTTTTTTTTAGATCTAATTCACATGAAAAAGGAAAAACTGGTGCAAAAAATGAATTTTAGAGTGAAACCATTCTGACTGGGCAAAGAAGTCTATTTCTAATGTGCGGGGTATGGGCTGAATGGTGTCCTTCCAAAATTCATATGTTGAAGCCCTAACCCCCAGTACCTTAGTATGTGCCTATGATTGGAGATGGGGTCTTTAAAGAGGTAATGAAGTTAAAGTGAGGTCATTAGGTTTGGTCTTAATCCAATAGACTAGTGTCCTTAGAAGAGGAGGAAGAGACACCGGGAGGGTGTGTGCACAGAGACAAGGCTGTGTGAGGACACAGGGAGTAGACAGCCATCTGCATGCCAAGGAAGGGCTTCCAGAAGAAACCACCCTTGCCAACGCCTCATCTCAGATGTCCAGCCTCCAGGACTGTGAGACAAGAAGTTCCTATTAAGTCAGTTGGTCTGTGGTACTTGGTTAAGGCAGTCAGAGCAAACTGCTACAGTAGTTGGGAAAACTGCGTGTGTGTGCGCACATGTGTGTGTGCGCACGCTCTCATCTTGGTGCACCTGCACCAGCATCTGAATGCTTGAGTTGGTCATGGCACACTGGGCCCCAGGTGTCCAGAGACAGATGTCCAGGTGCAGCGTCAGATGGGCCGTTCAGGTTCCACGGGTCCGTCTCTCCTACGATGGCCAGTTTGTTTGGAGGATCACATCGGATGAATGGAAGGAAGTGGTCGCTGGCCTCATGGCCATGGCACTGTTCAACCTATAAAATATAAATGCAGAAGTCAGGAGCACAGAAACAGGCTCTGCTAAAGTGGAGGGCCTGCCTTTCATTGCCTTTCGGTTTCAGGGAGACCTGGGGGAAAGCCTTCCACGTGGACGGGAAGGTCTGGGTATGGATACCACATCTCTGCCTTGACCTTCAATCGCTGCATCTCATCTCTGATCGCTTTTCTTCATAGTTTTGGTCTTTGGTTACAGCATTCGTGCGATTAAGTGATAACTGAATCATTCCTAACTGCTGTAGATTGAAGGACGCAGCAATCACCTTCCTCTCCGAGAGCACAGGCAAATGTTTCTGGGTCACGTAGTCAGGAGGTTGTTTTAAAAAGCCAAGGTAGTACCGTGTGATGTTTATTGTATGATCTCTGGAGTCAGACCACTGGGTTTTAACTCCTGTCTCCTCAGTTTGCTTGATATCACTTAGCAAATTTATCAGCTTTCCTGACCCTCAGTTTCATCATCTATAAAATGGTTTAATAGTCATTTTTTATCATGGGGTATTGAGAAGATTAATGAGGTGATTCATTGTTTGTGTCACGTTGCCTGACACATAGTAAGTGCCTGATAAATGTGAGCACCTATTATTACGTTATTAACCATCCCATCAAACTGTACTTTAGGAATTATAGTGGCTAGGACATGGAATTCCAACAATTCCAGACCATTTAGCTCCACTTAAATTTGTGTCAGAAATATGGTAAATTTAATGAAGCTGGCTCATCGTTAAAATGCAAAGCTGTTCTGAGTCTGAAAAGAGGCAATGCATGGGAAGTATTTAATAGGGGCCTAGAATTTTCTAAGTGATCAATAAATGGTGATGATAAAATGTGCAGAGTCAGGATGGGCATGATCTTGGTTTCGGTCCAGCTCTTCCACTAAGTAGCTTTGTGACCTAAGGGAAGTCTCAAGTTCCTCAAGCCTCTCTCTCCTCACTGGTAAAGTATCAACAATAGTAGAACCTACTCTTAGGTTTGTAGTGAGGCTCAGATGTGCTTTGTGGGGCTTTGTGCCACTTTGTGTTGCGGTGGTGGTGGCTTTTCCCTGATATGGCTCTCTAGGATATGTAATGGTAAAGGAGGAATAAGGGCTTTTCAAAATGGAGCTCTGAGCGGCTGTGGGAACAATCTGTGTGGTACATCTGTGGCCCCGCTGGCTGCCAGGTGTCTGGAGACCTGTGTGCCATCTCTCCCCGTCATGCCAGGTGCCTCCCTCCTGAGGCTGTGGGCTGCATCCAAGAGAATGACCTTCCTCGACAGAGGAGAGCAGCTCTCCAGGAAAAGGAATGGGAGGAGCTTCCTTCTTCTGCTCGAACCCGCAACTACAGGTTTAAAATGCTGTGTGTGTGCACGAGTGTGTGTGCACGTGTGTGTGTGCACGTGTGTGTGTGCATGCGTGTGTGTGTACGTCTTTAGTTAGTGAGACCACTGTAGGTGGTGTCAGGTGGTGTTTAGAAGGCACGGCGCTGACTGGAAAGGCTGGCAACAGACATGATAACTATCCAGGGTGGTGAGGCTTATGCAGTTTGCAAAATGCAGACAAACCAGCATACGCCATGTTTTTAAAGTTACATTTAGGTCAAGGAGAAAAATAAAAAAGCCTCACTTAGGCTTCTGATGAAACGGGGAAAAGAAGAAAGCAAGTGTTTTTGACTACCCGCTTAGTGCCAAGCACTGTGGCTGGCACTTTCCAAGAAATTCTTCCATTCAGATAAAAAGAGAGAGCACTCAACTGCTTTTTCCTCCTGTTTTCTTGATCAAGGAGAAAGCTGTTTACAGTAAAAATGTATTCGCAAGAGAATTTTAAGATAATTTCCAAGAAAAGCTAGGAAACAGTAAACTCCAAATGAGTTGGTTTCCTGATCCAGATTAATCATTTCCTAGGATTTTTCCCAAATTATTAGTAGACATTGCTGGACCATTGTCATTAGCCATTGAGGAGCTGCAGAGAAAGAAGGAGAGGTAATAGAAGGCAGAGATCTGAATTCTACTAGCTGTACATTGGTGTTTCTGATCTCAGTCCCAGGTGACATCCTAGACTGATAGTCAAGTAAATGTTCTGTGAGAAAGGGAGGTGGTAACCACCAGAGGCCACCATAGGTTCCCTGGGGCAGGCATGGCGGGTGACCTCGTGGGTTTGTAAATAGCATCACTATGCTAGAAGCATTAGTGGAATGTCATAGATATGGGATATACAAATTTAGGTGTGGTGTATTTGATAAAGTCTCTCTTGGTATCCTTATAGAAATTAAGGTGTGAAATGCAGGAAAACATACAATGGATGATGGTTCATTGATGTGGAGACAAAATTAGCTCAGTGGCTGATTCCTGAAAATATTGGTTGGTGATTTGAGAGTAGAGATCACCCTTGAGGAACACCTGCCTTACCTGTTTTGGGCTCAATATTTTGTTTCAGTGTCTTGAATAAGGACCCTAGATAATAGGCTTACAAAATTTGTGGAAAATGTAGAGTTACTTAAATGTTAGTTGGCAGAACACTGGGGTTGCGGTTGGAGGCCAGGAATGCCGACGGGAATGATCCAGTTAA
>NW_012101643.1:2130615-2144745 GCF_000951045.1 Mandrillus leucophaeus | reverse complement strand
GCCCCTCAACATCAACCCAGAGGTGTGGACACATCAGTGGTGAGGCCCCTCAACATCAACCGCTTGCTGATTTGAAGTGAAAAATGGGTTCCTCAGTAAGGACAGAATTACAGTGTTTCCTTTGCAAAAGATGAGTGTTAAAAGGGAACATGCACAAAGATGATGGCTTATATGGGATGAATAAAGACTTATCAAACTCTGGCTGGCCATGGTGGCTCACGCCTGTAATCCCAGCAGTTTGGGAGGCCGAGGTGAGGGGATCACTTGAGGCCAGGAGTTTGAGACCAGCCTGGCTAACATGGTGAAACCCTGTCTCTACTAAAAATACAACAATCAGCCGGGCATGGTGTCCCATGTCTGTAATCTCAGCTACTTGGGAGGCTGAGGCACAAGAATCGCTTGAACCCAGGCGGTAGAGATTGCAGTGAGCTGATATCATGCCACTGCACTCCAGCCTGGGCAGCAGAGCCAGACTGTCTCAAAACAAAAAACAGAAAACAAACAAACAGAAAATTGACAAACTCTGTGATCCTAACTAAAAGACAGGAGAAACAGTTAACTAACTTTCTTTTAGTTAGGTACTCCAGGGTACTACTTTTTGTGATGGCAGACACACTTAAGCTATTTGTAAATGTGCCACCACCTTTTCAAATAATTTTTATTGAAGGTTAACATGTTTTCTCTGAAAAAAATTTATTTAACGAGAAACCTTATGTATATAAGGGCTACAATAACATTTTCATGGACTCTGAGATGAAAAGACGTTTATGTCTTCTTGAAGTTATACGGTTAGCAAATGTAAATGCTGTCGGGCTGGACTGTGTATTATGCAACTCTGCTAAACACTGTTCTGCAGTTTGTGTGTGTGTGTTTTGTACTGAACCATGTGCTCCTGTGCTTGCTAGGACAGTGGCTTTTACAATTTTTGAGATGATGCCCATAGTGAGAACCACATTTTTCACAGTGTTCCAAGGTGTGCACATGTCATATACTCCACACAGAACTGCAACAAAAAACTCAGGAAATAATACTTGCCTGAAGATGCTTTCTCATTCATTCTGCTTTATTTGTTTCTATCCTATTTTTATTTAAAAATACTGATGAGGGCTGAGTGCTGTGGCTCATACCTGTAATCCCAGCACTTTGGTAGGCCAAGGCTGGAGGATTACTTGAGCCTAGGAGTTTGAGACCAGCTCAGGCAACATAGCAAGACCTAGTCTCTACAAAAAAAAGTAGGAAAATTAGCTAGATGTGGTGATACGTGTCTGTAGTCCCAGCTACTAGGAGGCTGGGGTGCGAGCATCACTTGAGCCTAGGAGTTCAAGGTTACAGTGAGCTATGACTGTGCCACTACACTCAGATCTGGGTGACAGAGTGGGACCCTCTCTTAACAACAACAACAATAACAACAAAAAAGCGATGGAAGACTTTCTCCTTTGATCTCATCAGTCACTAGTTTTAAAGAAGTGCTCTGGCAGAGACTTAATACATGTTTAATGCTATAGCTGTCTCTTTCTTCCAAGGAGAAACTGTTTTATGTTATCATCTCATATTACATCATTTTAAATGATGTCAAGTGAAATACTTTTAGATAGAGATGAGTTTCTATTTTATAGCTGGAGAACAGAGTTACAGTGAGTGTCATAATCATGAAACAAGCTGGCATCTTGCCACTGGTTTATGGACCATTTTGCAATGATTTGCCCAAAACCTGTCAGCCATCACACGTCAAGGAATTAGGGAAAAGAATTGTTGCTTATAGACTCTTAGTGTAGGAAGGACATGTAGAGGTCATCTATTCTAACATCTCACTGAGGTCAGGGGTCACCTCTGTAGTAGTTTCACAGTTGACCATTCAGTATCTGCTTGGTTACCTTCAGAAACAGAGAGCTCACTGTGTTAGTTTTTTTGTCATTGCTGTACTACATTAGCACATATTTTGTGTCTTAAAACAACACAAATTCATTTTCTTACAGTTATGTAGTTCAGAAGTCTGAAATGGGTCTCAGTGGGCTAAAATCAAGGGGCTGACAGGACTGCTTTTCTTTCTGAAGGTTCTGGGAGAGAATCCGATGTCATGCCTTTTTCAGTTCCTAGAGGTTGTTACCATTCCGGGGCCAGCTATGGAGCTCATGCCATACCATCTTCAAAACCAACAATGGCTGGTAGAGTCTTTCTCACATCCTATCACACTGACCCACAAGTCTTCTGCTTCATCTCTCTGCAACCTTAATCCTCCCTCGACAGGTAAGGTAACATTCACAGGGTCTAGGAATTATGATGTAGGTCTTTTTTTTGGTTAGGGGGCATTGCTGTGCCTGACCATCCCCATCCCATCTCCCCACCTTTTCCCCCTGACAAGCCAATTCTACTTTCTGATGGTTCTAATTTTGGGAATCACACATGTGTTGACTTATGACAATGACTGCTATTCATGGTCAGAGTTTTTAAAAGAGAAATAAAGAAACCTGGAGATTTTCACCTTTGAGACCACCAGCCGTTCTGAAGGCTGAGACTGAGAGAAAACCGGTAGAAACTAATTCATAGGCGGTAATGTCTCCCTCTACTGGCTGCAAAGTTAACACATGCATTTTGCAGAGGGAAATGCTTGGTGTTTGCTAGAAAAGGATAAACAGTGACTTTTGCTGAGAAGAAACTATAAGACACGAGGCTGGTGGATATCTTAGTTGCACTGTGCTTACTTGGTCACCATGGAGAAGGTGTTTTTAAGGTCGCCACGCCCAGGCCTCGGAGGTTCGGTGGGTTGGGAGTGTTTATAGGGAGTCCTTTGGCAGTTGTGATTTTATCAGGGATTGAGATCTGCTGAGCCCTGTGAGTTTGGTGTGCTGCCTGTGACTCTCATCCACAGAGGGAAAGTAACTAAGCAAAGGGATGACTTCACAAAAGCTGTTTTGTTAAAAAAAAAATGCAAACGTACAGATCCTTACTGCTTCATTCTTTTAACACTGAAATTGCAACAGTTGAGTAAACCCTTTAAGGTACTTTACTATTATGAGGATGCCTTCATTTTGGAGAGATGAAAATTTAATCGAAGACCAAAACCAGAAAGTTTAAGGAATTACATAAAAATATTAACATCACTGTTTTCGTGCTAAGTTCCTCAAATGAGTTTTAAATATTAAACTGAATGAAAAATCAGTGTAGACAGTTTTTCAAATTAAAGTTCTTTGTAAAAACAAAATAAACATATATCATAAAGTAAGTATTACTTTTTCCTTTAGTGCCTATTTTAGTTTTATTTAAGCATGGGCAGGAAGAGACCTTGTTACTTATAAATGAAAATATCCATTTTCAAAATGTCACTTTCTGTATCTGTAATGTACAAAACTGAGTAAATGTGGCAAAAACATGTGACAAAAAGAGATCTTTGTTACTTAATAAATGAAAATACCCGTTTTGAAAGTGCTGCTATCTCTAATGTACAAAATTGAGGCTGGGCACAGTGGCTCACGCCTATAATCCCAACACTTTGGGAGGCTGAGGTGGGCGGATTACCTTAGGTCAGGAGTTTGAGACCAGCCTGGCCAACATGGTGAAACCCCGTCTCTACTGAAAATACAAAACTTAGCCGGGCGTGGTGGCAGGCATGTGTAATCCCAGCTACTCAGGAGGCTGAGGCAGGAGAATCGAACTCTGCTAAACACTGTCCTGCAGTTTGTGTGTGTGTGTTTTGTACTGAACCATGTGCTCCTGTGCTTGCTAGGACAGTGGCTTTTACAATTTTTGAGATGATGCCCATAGTGAGAACCACATTTTTCACAGTGTTCCAAGGTGTGCACATGTCATATACTCCACACAGAACTGCAACAAAAAACTCAGGAAATAATACTTGCCTGAAGATGCTTTCTCATTCATTCTGCTTTATTTGTTTCTATCCTATTTTTATTTAAAAATACTGATGAGGGCTGAGTGCTGTGGCTCATACCTGTAATCCCAGCACTTTGGTAGGCCAAGGCTGGAGGATTACTTGAGCCTAGGAGTTTGAGACCAGCTCAGGCAACATAGCAAGACCTAGTCTCTACAAAAAAAAGTAGGAAAATTAGCTAGATGTGGTGATACGTGTCTGTAGTCCCAGCTACTAGGAGGCTGGGGTGCGAGCATCACTTGAGCCTAGGAGTTCAAGGTTACAGTGAGCTATGACTGTGCCACTACACTCAGATCTGGGTGACAGAGTGGGACCCTCTCTTAACAACAACAACAATAACAACAAAAAAGCGATGGAAGACTTTCTCCTTTGATCTCATCAGTCACTAGTTTTAAAGAAGTGCTCTGGCAGAGACTTAATACATGTTTAATGCTATAGCTGTCTCTTTCTTCCAAGGAGAAACTGTTTTATGTTATCATCTCATATTACATCATTTTAAATGATGTCAAGTGAAATACTTTTAGATAGAGATGAGTTTCTATTTTATAGCTGGAGAACAGAGTTACAGTGAGTGTCATAATCATGAAACAAGCTGGCATCTTGCCACTGGTTTATGGACCATTTTGCAATGATTTGCCCAAAACCTGTCAGCCATCACACGTCAAGGAATTAGGGAAAAGAATTGTTGCTTATAGACTCTTAGCGTAGGAAGGACATGTAGAGGTCATCTATTCTAACATCTCACTGAGGTCAGGGGTCACCTCTGTAGTAGTTTCACAGTTGACCATTCAGTATCTGCTTGGTTACCTTCAGAAACAGAGAGCTCACTGTGTTAGTTTTTTTGTCATTGCTGTACTACATTAGCACATATTTTGTGTCTTAAAACAACACAAATTCATTTTCTTACAGTTATGTAGTTCAGAAGTCTGAAATGGGTCTCAGTGGGCTAAAATCAAGGGGCTGACAGGACTGCTTTTCTTTCTGAAGGTTCTAGGAGAGAATCCGATGTCATGCCTTTTTCAGTTCCTAGAGGTTGTTACCATTCCGGGGCCAGCTATGGAGCTCATGCCATTCCATCTTCAAAACCAACAATGGCTGGTAGAGTCTTTCTCACATCCTATCACGCTGACCCACAAGTCTTCTGCTTCATCTCTCTGCAACCTTAATCCTCCCTCGACAGGTAAGGTAACATTCACAGGGTCTAGGAATTATGATGTAGGTCTTTTTTTTGGTTAGGGGGCATTGCTGTGCCTGACCATCCCCATCCCATCTCCCCACCTTTTCCCCCTGACAAGCCAATTCTACTTTCTGATGGTTCTAATTTTGGGAATCACACATGTGTTGACTTATGACAATGACTGCTATTCATGGTCAGAGTTTTTAAAAGAGAAATAAAGAAACCTGGAGATTTTCACCTTTGAGACCACCAGCCGTTCTGAAGGCTGAGACTGAGAGAAAACCGGTAGAAACTAATTCATAGGCGGTAATGTCTCCCTCTACTGGCTGCAAAGTTAACACATGCATTTTGCAGAGGGAAATGCTTGGTGTTTGCTAGAAAAGGATAAACAGTGAGTTTTGCTGAGAAGAAACTGTAAGACACGAGGCTGGTGGATATCTTAGCTGCACTGTGCTTACTTGGTCACCATGGAGAAGGTGTTTTTAAGGTCGCCACGCCCAGGCCTCGGAGGTTCGGTGGGTTGGGAGTGTTTATAGGGAGTCCTTTGGCAGTTGTGATTTTATCAGGGATTGAGATCTGCTGAGCCCTGTGAGTTTGGTGTGCTGCCTGTGACTCTCATCCACAGAGGGAAAGTAACTAAGCAAAGGGATGACTTCACAAAAGCTGTTTTGTTAAAAAAAAAATGCAAACGTACAGATCCTTACTGCTTCATTCTTTTAACACTGAAATTGCAACAGTTGAGTAAACCCTTTAAGGTACTTTACTATTATGAGGATGCCTTCATTTTGGAGAGATGAAAATTTAATCGAAGACCAAAACCAGAAAGTTTAAGGAATTACATAAAAATATTAACATCACTGTTTTCGTGCTAAGTTCCTCAAATGAGTTTTAAATATTAAACTGAATGAAAAATCAGTGTAGACAGTTTTTCAAATTAAAGTTCTTTGTAAAAACAAAATAAACATATATCATAAAGTAAGTATTACTTTTTCCTTTAGTGCCTATTTTAGTTTTATTTAAGCATGGGCAGGAAGAGACCTTGTTACTTATAAATGAAAATATCCATTTTCAAAATGTCACTTTCTGTATCTGTAATGTACAAAACTGAGTAAATGTGGCAAAAACATGTGACAAAAAGAGATCTTTGTTACTTAATAAATGAAAATACCCGTTTTGAAAGTGCTGCTATCTCTAATGTACAAAATTGAGGCTGGGCACAGTGGCTCACGCCTATAATCCCAACACTTTGGGAGGCCGAGGTGGGCGGATCACCTTAGGTCAGGAGTTTGAGACCACCCTGGCCAACATGGCAAAACCCCGTCTCTACTGAAAATACAAAACTTAGCCGGGCGTGGTGGCAGGCATGTGTAATCCCAGCTACTCAGGAGGCTGAGGCAGGAGAATCGCTTGAACTAGGGAGGCAGACGTTGCAGTGAGCTGATATCATGCCACTGCACTCCAGCCTGGGTCACAGAGCAAGACTTTATCTCAAAAAAAAAAAAAAAAAAAATTGAATAGTTGGCAGAAAACCCTGTGGTGGTCATGGAGGTGTGCCACTCAGCTGTCCTTCCAGAAAACTTGCTATGAGAGTAATTGGTGACAGTCTTCAGCTATGGAGGTCATGCCAAACCTACCGTCTCCTGGGGCTGCCCCCAGCTGATGACTGGGCATGGTGGGGGGAGCTGGAGCTGAGCCCTCCATACCCCTCTTGGGACTCTTCTAATGGGCAACCTTTTATCTGCCTCCCTCCTACCCCATCAGTCTGGCCAAGGCTTGCTCAGAGCTCCACTGCAGTCTGAGGCTCCTTCTCCATAATCCTCCTTCCTTCCCTCTCTCTTCCACAGGTGTCAGACCTACATCTGGATCTGAAGGTTATCTATACCTACTCCTCCTTTTTCCCTTCATCCTTCCTAGGTATTTCTCCTAGAAAACCACTGGCAGGTCTAATTTTGTCTTGGCATCAACTTCTTGAAGGATCTGAGCAGGTACATGTGTAAAGATTCATGGAAGGGATTTTTAAATCACTTCAGAAAGTTGTTCAATTTCCCTCTGCCAGTGATTGCAAAGAGGGTAGTATAGCTAGAGTAGAGTGAATAAGGGAGTGAGTGGTAAGAGTTAAATCAGAGAGAGGTGGCAGTGCAGATTGTGTAGGATCCCTTTGAGCAGTTTATGAATTTGGACCATGACTCTGAGTAAGTCAAGCCATCAGAAGTTTTGAGCAGAAGAGTGACATGATCTCAGTTATATTTTAGTAAGGCCGCCATAGCTGTCAGAATAGACTGAATGGCAGGGATTGGGAGGTCGGGCTGGGAAGGACCAAAATACAATCACGGAGAACTGTTGCAGCTGCAGAGAGCTGTTGCAGCGATCCAGGGGAGAAATGGTAGTAGCTGGCATCGGGATGCTGGCAGGGGAGGTGGAGAAAAGAGGTTGGATTCTGGATATATTTTGAATATAGAGCTAACAGGAACAGATGTTGGATATGAGTGGAAATGATGTTAAAGAAGACTTCAAGGTTCTTAGCTTAAGCAATTTGAAGGATAGAGCTGCCATTTTCTGGCGTGGAGAAGATTGAAGGAAAAGTAGCTTTGAGTGGGAAGAGGAAAAGTTTAGATTTTGACTTGTTAAGTTTGAAATACATTTTAGACGTTCAAGGGCAAATGGAGAACAGGTAGTTGAATAGTTGAATATCTGACTACTTTCCCCCACTCCCATTGCAATCTTCCCAGCCCGAAGCACTGCTTTCTCTCATCTGGATTACTGCAGTGCAGTAGCATCCCAGCTGGCATTCCTGCTTCTGCCATTATCCCTTTTCTATTTCCACACAACAGCTAGAGTTAGTTCGTTAAAAATATAAGTCAGAAAACTTCTGCTTCATGTACTGATGGACTAGGCATTTTGGACCCATATTCCTATTGAAGGCAACAAAGAAGCCCAGATAAAGTCTTTGAAAAAATCTACTTGAAGACAGATATTAGCTGCCTAGTGATGGCTACTAATATGATGAAGAATTACTGTCCAAGATTTGGAAGAACATGGAAATCAAGAGAGGAGAAACTGACATTTGGATGCATTTTTCTGGAGATGTGCACTTAGTCTAGGGAATGTTGCTGAGAGTTCTAGAAGCAATTTGGACAGATTTAAGAGTCTGTGGGAGTGGAGATCTCTCTTCAGCATGCCGATTTCACACTCGCCAAGATATGGAATTCACCTAAGTGTCTATAATGGGTAAAGAAGTGATATATATAATTATACTATATAGTATATATATTATATAGTATATATATTATAATATATATAGTGTAATAATTTATTGAAATACTATTCAGCCATTAAAAAGAATGAAATTCTGTCATTCTTGACAACATGGATGAACCAGGATGACATTATACTAAGAGAAATAAGCCAAACATCTAAAGAAAAATGCCACATCATCTCATTTGTATGTGGAATCTAAAAAAGTTAAATTCATAGGAATGACTAGTACGATGGTGGTTTCCAGGAGCTTGGTTGGGGTTAGGGAGGACAGGGAATGGGGAGACAGTGGCCAAAGAGTGTGAAGTTTCGATTAGACAGTATGAATAAGTTATGAATAAGTTCTGGAGCTCTATTGTACAGCATGGTGACTATAGTTAATGTATGCTTGAGAATTACTAAGAGAGTAGATCTTAAATATTCTTACCACAAAAAATAAGGATGTGAGGTGATATGTTAATTAGTTTGAGTTAATCATTTCACATTATACACATATGTCAAAACATCACATTGTACACAGCAAATATATAAAAATTTTATTTGTCAATTACACCTTTATAAAACTGGGGGAAGAATAAGAAAGAGAGTATGGGGGAAAATGTGAAAATCAAGGCTCACTAAGGGGTTATCCTCTGTGTTTGGAATTGGTTCCCTAGAGAACTACACAACTAGGAAAAAAGTGAACTGAAAATAGACCAATAGACTGGCTATTACAGGGCTCTAAGCCCCCTTAAAAATCATCTCACTAGGTTGGGCGTGGTGGTTCACGTCTGTAATCCCAGCACTTTGGGAGGCCAAGGCAGGCAGATCCTGAGGTCAGGCCTTCAAGACTAGCCTGACTAACATGGTGAAACCCCGTCTCTACTAAAAATACAAAAATTAGCTGGGCGTGGTGGCATACACCTGTAATCACAGCTACTTGGGAGGCTGAGGCAGGAGAATCGCTTGAACCTAGGAGGCGGAGTTTGCAGTGAGCTAAGATGGTGCCATTGCACTCCAGCCTGGGTGGCAGAGCAAGACTCCATCTCAAAAAAAAAAAAAAAAAAAAAAAAAAAATTCATCTCACTGACGGTAGACTAAGGTGATCCTGGATTATGATCAGGCATCTAGCAGAAGCAAATGTTAATCTTCTCTAGAGAAAGATAACATCGCCATATGCCTCAAATTATTTATATGATCAATTTTTTTTAGATACAGGGTCTTATAGAAATCTAAAATAGCCCAGCTGTTCAGTGGCAGATGGGAAAGGAATTCTGAGAAAGTCTCATCTCTGAGACAGTCACACAGGGCTAAGACTGAGGCTAGGGTAAGAGAAATGAGAAACTCTCCTGTCTCCACTCTGAGCTTTACACCAAGTAAAATCAACACTGTTGTACTGCTGAGGAGGGGCAAAACTGGAGAAAGATAGCCCCTGGCACAGATGAGCAGGGCCTGCTGAAAGGGAAGGTGAAGCAGGAATACTGAGAAAAGATACCCCAGGCCTCACACTAAGCACAAGGTAATGACAGTTCTCCACGGGAGGAAGTTGAAGTCTGTGGAATGCTGAAGGCAACTTCCTGTAGTTACAAAACTCAAACCCAGTTTAACTATATACTAGATCAACTCAACTTCTCACACTAATGGCCTGATAGAAGAAAAGGCATGTACCCTTCTGGTTGTAAATATTATTAGCTTTGTTTCTCTTAAATGGAATGTTTAGTAATCAATAAAACATGAGATAAACAAAAGAGCAGGTGGTGGGGTGGGGAGGAAACAAGGCCCATTGTCAAGAAATAAAATAGTCAACAGAAACAGACCAAGAGATGGCCCAGATATTTGAATTATTGGACAGGGCCCTTAAATATAGCTATGATTAATATGTTGAAGGAACTCATGGAAAAGGTAAATACTAGGCTGGAAGTGATGGGGAATTTCAGGAGAGATATGAAAACTGTAAAAGTGAATCAACTAGAAATGCTAGAATTGGAAAACATAATATCAAAGGTGAAGAATTATTTTGACAGGATGGTAGCTAGCCTTCAAGATGGCCTGTAATGATCCTTGCTTTCAAATCTTCGTAGTTTTTTTTTTTTTTTTTTTTTTTTGAGATACAGTCTTGCTCTGTCACCCAGGCTGGAGTGCAGTGGCACAATCATGGCTCATTGCAGCTTCGACTTCCAGGGTTCAAGTGATCCTCCCACCTCAGCCTCCAGAGTAGCTGGGACTGCTGGCATGCACTACATGTCTGGCTAATTTTTTGAAAAAATGTTTATATAGGTAGGGTCTCCCTGTGTTGCCCAGGCTGGTCTCAAACTCCTGGGCTCAAGTAATCCTCCCACCTCAGCCTCCCAAAGTGCTAGGATTATAAGCGTGAGCCACCGTGTCTGGCTCAAGTATGCATAATCTTGCATACTTTCTTCACGCACCGAATAGGGTTGGTCTGTGTAACCAAAAGAAGATTGCAAAAATGACTGTAATTTCTGAAGCAACATTGTAAAAGATATTGTGGCCTTTGCCTTGCTCTCTGCTTGGTCACACGTTCTGAAGGAAACTATTCACTGTGTGATGAGGACACTCAAGTAATCTATAGCAGAGCCTTTGTGGAGAGGAATGGAGCCTTCTGCCAACAACTAGCACTGCATGAGTGAGTCATCTTGGAGGAAGATCCTCCAGCTCTAGCAAGTCCTTTAGATGGCTGCAGCCCTGGATGAGTCCATATTGGTAGTAATGTCATGGCAGATCACGAGCTAGAGCCAGCAGCTTAGGCGCTCTTAAATTCCTGATCCACAGAAACTGTGAGATAGTAAGTATTGATGGTTTTAAACCACAAACATTTTATTGTGGGCTAATTTGCTGTGATAGATGACTAATACCGATGGGCATTTCAGCAGACTGGACACTTCAGAGGCAGAATTGGTGAACTTGAAGAGAGGTCAATAAAAGGCATCCAAACCAAACATAAAGAATGAGAAAAAATGACAAAACTGAACAGCACCTGAGATCTGTGAGGAAAATATGAAACCTGTGCAGTTGTACTCACAGAAGGAAAAGATAAATATTTTTTTTTTACGGGGAAAAAGTTTTCTAAAATTAATGAAAGGCAACAAATCACATATCCAAAAAGCTTAGAGAACCCTAAGCAAGGTAAGTACACTGAGAGTAAGGATTGGGAAAATGTCCAAGTGTTAAGGAGAGAAGAAACCTGAAATTGCATGGGATGATGTGAGAGTGAACAGGGAAATGTCACACGATTCTCACTGGTCCCACTTAATGCCGTGTTCAGGTAGAGTTGGGTTTTTACCAGGGGTGATTTTTTGTCAGCAAGTAAAGGGGAGGAAGAGAGGGTAGGCACTGAGGAAGTATGCAAGGGAGATCTGTGATGATGGCTGATTGACATGCTCTGGGTAATGAAAGAAATGAGGACTTCGGAGGAGAGAGGGTGGATTGGGAGACAGTGGGCTGGTGGCAGGATTAGGAATTGTAGGGTTCAGGGGTCAGACAAGTCTGCACACAGGACTTCCAAGAATGCAAGTGAGATGCTTGGAATTGGGGCTGTGGGGGCTGCACTTAGTAAGGTCCAGGGAAAGACTCTGGGTATGAGAGATGGAGATCAGGTGGAGAGCGAGGTCACCGGGAAAGAACAAATCAAGAAAGTGACAGACTACTTTCTTGAATGTGATAATCTGTGTGATTTAGACCATTGGTTTAGAATGCATTTCCCAGGCCCCCTTTCTTACTTGATATGGATAAGAGAGAGTAAATGATATGTTTAGTCTCTGAAGAAGACCTAGATATTTTGCTCACCTCCAGGTTTAATAGGAGGGAGGGTTGAGTTCTTTGTTGGAAGTGGAGAGGTCTAGTAGTCCCACTCATGTGGAATGTCTTTATTGTAATTTATGCACAAGAAGAAAATGTATAGATACTGTATGGTCAAGGTTGGATTGTCACTCCAATTAGACATTCATTCCCCTAGTTGTTGGTCAGGAGTAGGAGAAGAGAGCAACTTGTATAAGAAGTGGGAATCAGCCAGGTGTGGTGTCTCATGCCTGTAATCCCAGCACTTTGGGAGGTCGAGGCGGGCGGATCATGAGGTCAGGAGTTTGAGACCAGCCTGACCAACATGGTGAAACCCTGTCTCTACTAAAAATACAAAATTAGCTGGGCGTGGTGGCGCACGCATGTAATCCCAGCTACTCAGAAGGCTGAGGCAGGAGAATCGCTTGAACCCGGGAGGTGGAGGTTGCAGTGAGCCAATCACGCCTTTGCACTCCAGCCCGGGTGACAGAGCAAGACTCTGTCTCAAAGTCTAAAAGAAAAGAAGTGAGAGTCATCCCTTAGTTAGGAAAGGTATGAAAACTTGCCCCCTTTTGGTTGTCCACGTTTCTCTTGGTGGGTTTTGGAGGTGTTTCCTTGGGTCTGAAGCACCCAGCTCACTAGGATGACTTCTGAATGACTCACTGCTGGTCTGGCTGAGCCAGCACTTGGGATGCTTGAAGGACATTGGGCAGCTTCTGAGACACTGTGGTTCAGGAAACCTGTGAAATTCCTGGCACAGAATCTGTACTGGTAAGCCTCGCTGGTCCCCTGGCTTGGCACACATTACTGAGGCAGTCCCTCCCTTAGAAAGAGCAATCACTGATTTCTGGGTGTTCAGTTATTTTTTTAACCGGTGTATTGTCTGTTTTCATGCTGCTAATCAAGACATTCCTGAGACTGGGTAATTTATAAAGGAAGGAGGTTTGACTCAGTTCCGCATGGCTGGATAGACCCCACAATCATGGCGGAAGAGCAAGGGGCGTCTTACATGGTGCCAGGCAAGAGAGAGGACGAGAACCTGTCTCTTATACACATCTAGATGTGTATAAGAGACAGGCAAGGAGGAGCAAGTCACATCTTACGTGGATGGTGGCAGGCAAGCAAGAGAGAGTTTGTGCAGGGAAGCTCCCTCTTATAAAATCATCAGGTCTTGTGAAACTTATTCACTATCACAAGAGCAGCGTGGGAAAGACCTGCCCCCATGATTCACTTACCTCCCTCTGGGTCCCTCCCACATGTGGGAATTGTGGGAGCTACAGTTCGAGATGAGATTTGGGTGGGGACACAGCCACACCATATCAATCAGTTTGTCTGATGTTCTTTTTAATGATAATCTATGTAAAGATGATCAGGGTGAAGTAGAATTTAATACTTCCCTTCAAAGCAAGTGGTCAAAGGCACTGTCAAAAGATTTGAGTCTATCGTAATCAAGTGCCAGGGATTGTTGTAAGCAGTCTATTAACTTCCTTAATTCCCAAAACACCCTGTAATGATTTTTATCATCCCTGTTTTACAGATGGGGAAATTGAGTCATAGAGCAAGTAAGTGGCAGGGCTGTGATTTAAACCCAGATAATGTGGCCACAAACTGTTAACCTCAATCACTGTATGATCCTGTGCCTCATGGTGGGAGGAAAGATGGACGTGGAACAGAACCATGCTGATAACTTGAAAGTGCAGCCAGAATCTAGAAAACATAAAACTTGGGTCTGTTTCATTTAACAAGTAAGCTGTTTGCAACATATTTAGTATGCAAGTCCCTGGTGGTGGATGACTCATGCTTTCAATGCCTTATGTAAGGTTACTCAGATACATTTCATTTATTTTCAGGTATCTTCAGGAAATCTTAGTAACAGCAACCAAGGAAGGTGTAGCATCACTTTCCAGTTATCTTGTAATAGAAGATCATGAGGCAAGTAAAAAAAAGTCCCTATAATAGATTATCTTGGGAACAGAAGTTTCTCATTGTTCTCCTGGGTTACAAATTCTAAAATCACACTGTCCAGCCTCCCCTCGTT
>NW_012101643.1:2072934-2128355 GCF_000951045.1 Mandrillus leucophaeus | reverse complement strand
AATGCTGTTTGATGCAGTGATAAAGCAGAAGCAATGCTCTGCTACCTGTCCAGGATAGCATTGCCATGTGAACGGCAAGTGATGTGGAGTGAGACCACCGTAATGCAGGTCTTCTTGGAAAAGTATCTAATGCCAGGCAGAGTTGCATAAGAGGCTGAATAACCCTGGGTTATTCTTACTGTGAAATATTCCCTTACTTTTTTTCCCATAGTTACCTGGGTTGTGTAAGAGGTATGCATGCTGGGCAGGGGCCTCTGAGAGCTCTAAATGACATAGGGTCAAATTGAACCATTTTCCCACCGACTGGGGTGTCAGAATCCCAACCAGTATATGAACACATCCTGCCTCCTCCAGCAGGACCCAGACAGGCCTCCTGTCTTGTGCAGTGCTGGTTTAGAATGCATGTTGAATGCTTGGATCTTTTTAGACCGGGCTGTGTATGGAAGGGGGAATATTGGCAAGAGGGAGAAGGTTTTCCTGTTCAAGCACACTACAATGGGAAAGCAAAGTTGTGTTTCTTAGTACATCAACAATAGGTTGGTGGCTAAAAAAGATGCTGAACAGGCTGGGTGTGGTGGCTCACACCTGTAATCTCAGCATTTTGGGAGGCCAAAGCAGGCAGATCACCTGAGGCCAGGAGTTCAAGACCAGCCTGGCCAACATGGTGAAACCCCATCTCTACTAAAAATACAAAACATTAGCTGGGCATGGTGGTGAGTGCCTGTAATCCCAGCTACTCGGGAGGCTGAGGCAGGAGAGTTACTTGAACCTCGAAGGCAGAGGTTGCAGTGAGCCGAGATCATACCACTGCACTCGAGCCCGGGTGACGGAGCGAGACTCTGTCTCAAAAAAAAGATGCTGAACAAAATATTCTAGATCCCCGTAGCCAGTGACTCTACCATACTGTTCATGGGCTATACTATGGACTTTGCAAATGTTTACTTTGCTTCGTGAATCATCCGGTAACATGATTTGTGTGTGTGTGTGTGTGTGTGTGTGTGTGTGTGGTCCTCATTGTGACCATGAATTTCAGTCCCCTTAAGGAACAATTCTTTCTTTGCTGGTGGAAGGAGCCTGGGTCAGTGACAGTGGGGCATGGTACTTACCCCCCGCCATGGTCTCTATCACCGTGTCTTCATGCCTTTGTGCTGGTGGGGCTGACCTCTAGTTCTCTAGCTGGAAAATAATTTACAAGAGAGCAGGCATGGGGGCATAACAGTACAGATGTTAAGGCTTCTATTATCTACTGTGAGACATCCTCTCCTCAGCTCATAATTTCTTGGTGAGGAGGAAGAACAGGTGTGACCCTGAGGGTTGTGCTTAGTTTAGACTTGACAAGAATGTCAAAGAGTTTATGATCTTGCAATAAACGTAATTTTCCGTCAATTGGTAGCAAATGATGTTTCTTGAAGGGGAGTCCCCTAGAAGAATGGGTTATCTTTGAAAGCAGTGCTTCTGTTTATCTGTACAGATAAGATGTGTGATGTGGCATCCATTTGAATAAGTAGGAAGGGTCAGAGGAAGATAATTCTACTCTTTATTTGTCATCTTTAGATTGATTTTAAGTAATTTATTTTGTAAGGCAAAGATCTGTCATTTAATACTGATAAGTTGCCTGGGAAAATATTTGTTTTTACCTTTCTTATTGTGAAATGTAAAATCCATTCAACATCTAGAAACCGTTAAATAAGAAGTGAACACCCAGGATGGAGCGCAGTGGCACAATCTCAGCTCACTGCAGCTTCTGCCTCCTGGATTCAAGTGATTCTCCTGCCTCAGCCTCCCGGGTAGCTGGAATTGCAGGCATGCACCACCATGCCTGGCTAATTTTTGTAGTTTTTGGTAGAAATGGGGTTTTGCCATGTTGCCCAGGCTTGTCTTGAACTCCTGAGTTCAGGTCATCCGCCCACCTTGGCCTCCCAAAGTGCTGAGATTACAGGTGTGAGCTACCGTGCCCATCCTGGATATATTTTAAAATGTACCCTGTTGTTGTTCTTGTTCATTTAGTTCTGCTAGAAAGAACCATGGCCTGGGAGACAAGAGACTGTGATTATTTTTTATTCTCCAGCCCAATCTAGTTTTGTCATTTAAAGTCTCAGGGCTTATTTTCTTATATGTGGAAAAATAAGTGGGAAATTTTTTATTATATTGGTGGTTTCATAATTATTTTCTTTTAAAAGTCAGATGAAGTTTATGAAACCACAATATAAAAACAAATTATGTACTTTCTAACTTCAGATGGATACAGTTTACTCATTATAAAATCAACAAATGAGAGCACATCGATGTGCTGGCAGTGTTCAGTGTGTAAAAATTCGGAATCTGGGGTCCCCTAGTTTAAAAGTAATTCTACTTTAGAAGTATGTAAAAGTTGAATATGCCAGAGCCAATAAGCACATGAGAAGGTGTTCAGCTTTGTTAGTTATTAGGGAAATGCAAACTCAAACCACAATCAGATACTACTTCACATTCACTAGAATGACTGTAATAAAGGCAGACAAGTGTTGTCAAGGCTACAGAGAAACTGTAACTCTCATACACTGGTGGGGACCTGGTATAGCTGCCGTGGAAAACAGACTCGATTTCCTTCAGAGGTTAAATATAGAGTTATCATATGACCCAGCAATTCCGCTCCTAGGTATATACCCTAGAGAAATGAAAACATATGTCCACACAAAAACTTGCTCATGAATGTTCCTAGCAGCATTATTCAGCCAAAAAGTGAAAACAACTCAAATGTGCATCAGTTAATGAGTGGATGAGCACAATGTGCTGTACCCATACAATGGAATATTATTTGGTCATAAAAGGGAATGAAATACTGATATATACTACCACATAGATGAGTCTTGAAAACATTATACTGAATGAAAGAAACCAGTCACAAAGGACAACATCTGTGGGATTCCGCTGATACGAAATGTCCAGAATAGGCAAATCTATAAAGGCAGAAAGTAGATGAGTGGCTGTCGTGGGCTAAAGGCAGTGGGAGGATTGGGTGGCTAAGGAATGCAGAGTTCCTTTTTTGGGGGGGATAAAAATGTCCTTAAATCGATTGTGGCAATCAACTGTGTACTTTAAATGGGTGAATTGTATGGTTTATGAATTATGTCTCAAGCCATTATTTAAAAAGTTGAATGTGCAAAAGTGAGATCATAGTCTTGCATGATATTGAGTAGGGAGTGAGTGGTAGAGAGGAAAGATCCTGTTCCTGAGAAGAAGATGCCATGATAATATCTCTGCGAGAGGTACTTGGTATCTATCTTGTGGGTTCCTTTTCTTCCACACTGTTTATGACTAGAGTCACCTCTTCTTCTGGCATGCCTACTGCCTGATGACTTTGTCTTCATTACCACTAACCTTCGTATTTCCAAAATATTTCTATTTACATTTGCTTTTATACAACGCAAAACACTAACAGATTCAAATAATTTCACAGACTCTATGGTACTGAAACTAAGGTGGCTTTGACGAAATGGAGTCATTGTCTGGTAGGCAGTGCTGTGTGATGTGTTAGCTCACAACGTGTGTGCAGCGATGCAGGCGAGTTAAAACGCAGTGATGAGTAGGCGATGTGTGCCTGAAAGTGAGGTTTGTTCAAGAGCTAAACATAGAAAAGTGGATGACTGTCTGACTCTAACACATTTGAATGTGTATGTTTCTGTAAGAAGAGTTTTGATAAGTTCGAAATCTCAAAAAAGAAATCAGAATGAAGTGTTCATGGAGCCCTGAAGCACCGTTGCAGAACAGTTTGTAAACCACAAAGTTTAATTATACCTAACGTCTTTTTTGGCTTTCATATTCTATTATTTTATTTCATTTACAGTTACATTCGGATATCTATTTATCAGCTTTCATCCCAAAGACTTGATGGATTGATTTCTGATATGTGCCATCGTGGTGGGGTAATTATTGTGCTTGATTATTTAGACAGTAGAGCTTAAAATTAACTTTAGTGGTATTGCATAATGGAAACTTTTTATAAGGATATGCAAATTTATTATCAACTGAATCATCACAAATTAAGTTTGTGACTAGTTCACCGCTCTGTGAACTTGAATTTTCTCTTGCAAAACACACAACGCTGATGCCCCAATTGGAGGTGTCTGAAATACCCCAGCACAAAATCCATTTACTCACAGAACTTATTTATGTTCTCCTTATAAAATTGGAGACAAGAAAGGCTTAATTAGGGATGACATGTTCAACTTGCTCATTTCCAAATGTGTAAGTAGAGTGAAATCAGGCACTCCTGCTTGGTGGAGTTTCTTGATAAAAATCTTTGAGATAATTTTAGGAATTTGGAATTAGACCATATTTGTTCCTGGGGAAGTGGATTGATTATTATAAGGTTACTCTGAACGCTTACAGGTGTGTTTGACTCACCTTGGACCATAGGATTTCTCTGGAGTATCTACATGAAGTCTATCTATAATGCGATGACCTGGCCTCACCTTACCCAGCCTCTTAGTATCCTTCGGATATGCAGAGCTAGGCTGAGCTCAGTGTCTTCTTTATTAGCAGCTGCAGATTAGGGAGTGCATCTGCTGTGTTAGAGTCACTTTTGGAAGCATAATGCAATGGATTTATACATTCTCCTTTTTAAGGACATTTAGATTGTTTCATTTAAAAAATTTTCTCATAGAAAATAATTCTGCAGTGCACAATCTTGTACATGTCTTCTTGTGCAAAGTGTGAGAACAGCTTCTGGATGTATTTAGGAATGGAGTTGCTCAGAAATAGAGCATGCACATATTTTGTTTCTTTTTCTTGTCTGGCTGTAGCTGCTAGAATTTCTAGTGCCATGGTTTATAGAAACAATGTTGGTAGGTGTCCATGTCTCCTTCCTGACTTCAAGGGAGATTTCTAATGTTTCTTCATTAATTAATGTGTTTGCTGTAGGTTTTTGGGAGAATCTCTTTGTCATGGAAAGGAAGTCTTATTCCTTGATGGGTAAGAATTTTTTATCATAAATGGTGGTTGAAGTTTTTCAAATTCCTTTTCACACAACTTGTTTTGATTCAGTTCTCTGAGATCTTCCTAATGAGGCGTCCCCCAAATTGCCTATCCTCTCATGTTTATGGGGTAGTCTGGGACCTTTAGCGACTTAAATTTAGCCTTCATATCTTGGGTGCAGTTGTTAAGAGAAGAACTGGGGACTCTAATGCCTCCCCTGGTTCCCCAACTGGGAAGATGTCCAGAGACCAAGGAATGACTCAGACAAGTCCAGATTGGTGAGTGGATGGGTTTATGAAGACTTACATATGGGGACGTTCTGGGTGGCAGCAGGACCGCTCTGGAGATCGGCCCCGCCTCCCATTTCTAAGCTGCTTTTAAGCTAATTTTCTGGCTCTTTTCCTACTGTGTGTGTGCAATGGAACTCTTTTTGCTATGTTCCCAGATCCTCTCCAGGACGTTTGGGTTCTCAGAAACACCATCTTCTTGGCTGGGCACTATGGCCTTGGCTCACCACTTGGACCTCAGGGTTCAAGCAGTGGACATATGCCCTTAAGTAACCTGAAGGGGGACCTACCACACTACAGAAGTCATGTAACTTTCAGTTAACCGCTATGCCAGGATTTTCACTTTCCCAGGGCACTTGTGGGATTTGCAAACAACAGATCCCTTCTTACAGCCAGCCAGTCAGATATATTCTTACCTAAGAGGCTCCTCCCTGGAGACGCCTTATGACCAGGTGGGGCTCCCATTGCCCTGACTGCCTCCTTTTTGTTTTGCTGAAGCCCTGGGTGGCTGTCCTCAGCTTCTTGGGCATGTAGGGCGACTCCAGAAGCCTGAGGGAAGGCATACACACTTGAGCACAGCTGAGAGGGGCCCGAGCCCCGCTCTGTCCTATTTCTCATGTTCTTGTGCTGAAGAGTTTGCCAGGAGCTTGTATGATACTGAAGCACTAGCGTCTGTTATTCATGGACAAAAAGGGAAATGCTGTATTTTTGGTAATATCCCAATGCCCTGTCTAAAGGAAAGTCAAACAAGGCTGGAAGCTGGGGCTTTGAATAAAGAAAATGGCATCGTGCTCCATTTATCTTAGGTAAATTTGAAGAACACTTCTGGGCTTGGGTTCCTGGGAGGGAAAAAATAGGGCAGGATGAAGAAGAATACCCAGTAATCCAGGGTGTACCACAGGGGCATGGAGGAACGGGGAGCCCTACAACCTGACTGCTGCAGTGCTGCCGGGACTCCTGCCACCCTGTGATGAGGAGGTCGTCATTGGTGGGGCAGTTGGGAAGAGCGTGCTGCTCTCTTTGGGCAAGAGGCTTCCCATGTCATAGACTTTGATCTCGTCTGCGCTGTGAGCTCCAGGTCAGACACACAGAGGGGCCTCCAAGCCCTGGAGTGCAACACTTCACTGCCCGTTGACAGTTTGTTTTATTTTCACCTGCCCTTGTTTCACTGGAAGCTAGGTATGGAGAGAGAATGCCAGAGGTACCATTACCTCTCACTTTTCTCTAGTACAGATGGAAACCAGCATTGCAGGTAGTTTCGGGGGCCTCTCGGTAGCACCGGCTCCCCGCTGGGACGGACATGCATCGGCTGCCTGCCTGAAATACTAGCCGGTTCTCAATAGGCTTAGACTATCCTTCGTACTCCTTCTTCCTCGAAGAAAGAAGGTTCAGTAGTTCCTTGGTGTTCTTAAACTTAACATTCACAGTTTGTCTTCAGTGAGTAACCCCTTAAGGTCCCTAACCAGAAATTCGTAAATTTGCCAGAGTGCAAAAGTACCCGCATTTCCCTATCCTTTTGCTCTTCTGATTTGATGATGCAGAAATGTAAATCAATGTAAATCACCATGTAAAACGTAAACTGAGTCATTCCTTTAAAGTTCTCCAAGAATTCCCATTGCATTTAGGCTGAAACCCAAACTTTCTTATGTGAGCTGAAGGTAGCCACAGTGTCAGGGTCCCGCCTGTATCTCTGATCTCATTCCATCCTGCTTTGGCTCACAGGGGCTTTCTGCAACTCTTACCCTTTCCTCAACTTTGGAGAGCTTTGTCTTTCCAACGTAGACCCTGTAACTCAACTTCGGAGGAGATTCCTCCAAACACTGTAGCTGCTTTGCCTCCAGCAGCCAGTGGCTGGAATTAATGTCCCTGGCTGTCCCCAGCCTCCCATAACTGTCCAGCATGGGAGCATGAAAGCCCAGTTCATGCTTTCCTGGAGCAGAAGCTACAGTGTGGAGTTCCACTTGAGTCTGCCATGGCCCCTTGCTTGGTTTCCACCCCATGCCTGTCTTGCTTCGTCCGCACCCTCACTAGCCTCCTGGGAGCACTTCCTTGCTAATCCTCTTGCTTTGGACTCTTCCTGTTAGGGCCTGTGCCTTGGGAATCCAACCTAAAATACATCACCCAACTTAAATACCCCCTCTCCAACCACTGTTGGGGAAAAATAACAAAAACCAAAATCTCCTCCCGACCCAGTAAACCTCTCTATAAAGGTAGTAGAGAAGGAAAACAGTTTACTTATTGAATAAATATCCCAGCACTTTGGGAAGCTAAGGCGGGTAGATCACAGGGTCAGAAGTTCGAGACCAGCCTGGCCAATATAGTAAAACCCCATTTCTACAAAAAATACAAAAATTAGCTGTGTGTGGTAGTGGGCACCTGTAGTCCCAGCTACTCGGGAGGCTGAGGCAGGAGAATAGCTTGAACCCGGGAGGTGGAAGTTGCGATGAGCTGAGACTATGCCACTGCACTCCAGCCTGGGTGACAAAGTGAGACTCTGTCTTAAAAAAGAAAAAAAAATTAGACTGGAATGTGCTGCACGTTATAGGCAATCTACCAAGAGAGTGCCAAGACAGAAATCTGACCCTTTTATAGAGCCAAGTAGACAGAACCCATTATATACATGTTCTCAAGACAGACTACTCCTTAAGAAAGAAGACTCAACAACACTATTTATTACATAGTTTATGCTAAATTCACCTGGTAATTAGGGTGACCCTTGGTGTTAACTCATTCCTATCTTTATGTCAGGAGGTAGTTTTGCAACTTGGAGCCTGGCGCCTGCCGAAGTTAGACTGCCGTCTTCCAATAGAGACTGTGAGATAGGGACGCTATCTTCTTTGGATGTTTACATTCCAAAGAGATGTTTCTCAGGTCCTGGGAAAGACGTTTCTGGGTCACAGCGCTGACAGAAGCTTCATTTAGCTTTTAAAATAGTTTACATATATTTCAAAGAGATTAGAAAGAACTCACAACTTTTCTGTAGTAAATATTCTAAGAAAAAGGATGGGCAACATCTCTTATTTTTTATCAGTGAGAATTAAACCTCTTATTTTTAATTTTTATGTGTCCTCACACTATAGGTCTAGCTGCCTTGGAGAATCTATCATATTCCTTGTGCTATTTTCTTCAGAGCTTTCTGAACGTTTGATACATACACAATAATAGATGTAACATACACTTAAGTTATAAAGTCTAGTAATAAAGTAAATATGAGTGAAACATGCATCCAACTTGAGAACTGGATCTTGAGTATCCCCTATTCCACCCTCAGACGTCCCTTAACTTGAATTCTGTGTTTATTATTTCCTTGCTTGTACCGCTATACATGATTCCCTAGCCAATAGTTCTAAACAAGACCTGTAGTTTAGCTCTGGAGTTGAACAATGAGAACACATGGACACAGGGAGGGGAACATCACACACTGGGGCCCGTCGGGGGATTGGGAGACTAGGGGAGGGATAGCATTAGAAGAAATACCTAATGTAGATGACGGGTTGATGGGTGCAGCAAACACCGTGGCTCGTGTATACCTATGTAACAAACCTGCACGTTTTGCACATGGACCCCGGAACTTAAAATATAATAATAAAAAAAAAAATAAAGAAAAAAAGGTGCACCGTGGGTGGACTCTTGGAACTAGCCTTTCGCAATTAGAATTGTTTCTAAGACTCCCGTGTTGTTACATGTAGCTGTGCACACTCATTTTTGTTACTGTCTAACTATTCCTTTGTGTGAATATGTAAGCATTTATCCGTTCTCCTGTCCGTGGACAACTGGGTTGTTTGCTGGTTTGTGATATGAGGAACGTGCTTCTTGAACATTCCTATTGTATCTCCTGGTGCCATATGCAAGAGTTTCTCTGACGGGTACTCCTAGAAATGGAATTACTGGGCTCTCTGTTTTATTTTCCAGTGTATGCCTCTGAAAACATCTTGTTCATTGGCTTGTGTCCTGCTCACTGTCTGTCCCCTTGCCTCTGTACCAGTGTCAGCAGGCCTTTGTCTCAGTCTTGGTACATGTTGGATCTAGACCTGCTATACCCGTAAACATGAATGACCCAATTCCAGATGACCAGTTTTTTGAAACAGACCCTCCAGAAATCAATAACTACCTATTCTTGTAATAGCAATGAAGAAAAAAAGCGAGGAATACTGGGAAACTGGGATGATTGTTAGCCTGAAAATAGAAGTTTTAAGGGAGGACTTAGATGCCTCAGCTATATTTGTAAACGTGGGGGTTTCTGACTGTCAAGGTCTATTATTAGTTAAAGTTAAAAGGGTTTTCTCTTCCAGCTACCACTGTATTTGGGTAAACGAAAATCCTGTGTAGACTCAGAATCTCAGGAAGCAGGGTAATGTCAGTATTAATAAAAATGTTAGCGTACAGTTTGCCCAGAGTTAGCATGTTGATAATAGATACTGACTGCAGAGGGACTGTAGCATGTATTTGGGTAACAAATTTGATATGTGGTGTTGTGTTTGGTATCATGAAAACATAAGTAATTGTTGACTTTCTCTTAAAAAGCCAGCTCTTTAGAAGGGGTGGGAAGGGTTTCTCAGATGATAGGGTTTGGAAATTTAGGGAGATGTTTAAGTGTAACTTAAAACCTTACTTCATTGATTCCAGTCGTTTTAACCCCACATTTTTATTTAGTGTTTGGTACCTGTTGGCTCTAAGTCAGCTATCTAATGAACATGGCAGTGCTGGAAAGGGGCACTGCTGAATTTAGCGTATGGTTTGTGTCTTGGAGAAAGTTGTTCAGCTGACTTGGAGAGGAACGCATGGGAATGCAGTTCCAAGAATCACTGACATGGCTCTCCTGGGAACCCACTTCAAATATGTAGATAACATAACAGTCGGCATTCTTGGAGTAAACAATTCCCACTGCTTTGCAGGATGCGTTCCTTCTTATAGCACGTTGCTGTGCTGCCAGCTGTTTTCCTTGACTACTTCAATTGTGACAATGTAAACCTTTTAAAAATTCATTTTTTTCACCAGCTTCTGTCCACTAGTAAAAATTTCCTCCTAGTTCCACTGAGAGTTGGGCTTTTTTGAATTGTCATGTTGCCAATTTTCTTTCACTTGGAGGATGTGTTAATCTATTTCCAGAATGCATTTTAAGTATTACCCTCATCTATTCTAGTAGTTTAGTTCCTGAATTTTAAACTACAGATTTATCATCCTGTTTAATCTTTTTAAAAAAGAGATTATAGTTTGGAGACACATCTTCCTTTGGAATTTCTTTCCAGTGAAAAGTTAGAATAATTGCCTGCTTGTAATTAGTTTAGTGTTGAACATAGTACTTGTTAAAATCTAAAATTGCCCTTAATTTTATATTAGCTTGAAAGTTTGGGAGCTGCCAATGCCCTTTATTCTGAAGATGGGGATGATTAATGCCTGAACAAAACTATGAGCAAACTTTGGGGTCAATCAGACAACAGATATCTGAATATCTATTGAAAATATAGATTTGAAATCTCAGGAAACTCTTTTTCCTTAAAAATATTAGGTGCCAGAAAAGATTAAGGCTGCTGTGCTGAATTGCATATTTACATGAGAGATTGAGAAATCTTTCTTTTTTATTGAAAAATTAAATGATTTTTAGAGCATTTTTAGTTTGAGTTAATAATTAAGCAAATAAGTGAGAACTCTGTTAGTCTTGCTAATTTTGATAAATTTTCCTATTTCTATTACCATAAGAGGAAAAGGGTGTGCAGCTGTTCTGGCGTAATACCAACAGTATCCAGTGAAAAAATATTATGAGGGTATGGGGGTAGGGGTGGAAATACACACAAATTATCTGTTGCTTTGTGTACTCTTTTTTCAATTTTTTCATCTAAACTTGAACCCCTCACAATTCACCTTCCCTCCTATTCAATGACCATTTTGCACCTTCAATGTGAATTTGTCTGGGAGCAATCACGCAATGAAAATTTCATTGGTGATCACATTTTAAATTTCATTATGAGTAACTTTTCACTAAGGGGTGGCTGCCAACCTCATGGTGAATACATCATGTAAAATCAGCTCCTGGATTAGAAGAGCCGTTTCTTAACACTTGTGCATTCTCCTCCTGGTGTACCTGGCACACTGTCCTTGGGCCTTGAACGTTTGTCGCACTGAATCTTTTGCAGTCCCAGAGCATTGTGGCTATCAGAGAGTCACACAGTTTAAACGGGATCTAGCAAAGTCCAAGTGAGTATAGTTCCTGCAAAAGCTTCTTAGGTTGGGGTAACAGTTAGTGATGGGATGTTGGCCAATTTCGATGGTGTTTTATTAAACAGACCTCCGCTAGTTACCTTGATTTGGCCTTGGCCTTTTCATGGCACCCTGTCTGGTTTTATTTAGGCCAGAGTTAATGATAGTTAGGAAGTCATATGGTTGAATATCTGGAAATTTTTGCATAATATGACAGTTTTGTCCTGAAACAGGTTCCACCACATGCTGTGTCCTACATATATTATGGTAGAGATGGCATGGGCCTGCAAATGGACTTCGGCTGAAGTGTCCAGGGTCTCGTAAAAGTCAGATGGTAGGATAAATAAGATAGTTAATAAAACAGCTTCTAACCTCTCTTTTTTGAGGAGATTGGTTTCCACTGAAATATGTGCACGTGCAGGAACAGAAAACCAAACATCACATGTTCTCACTCATAAGTGGGAGTTGAACAACGAGAACACATGGACACAGTGAGGGGAATATCACACACTGGGGCCTGTTGGGAGGGCTGGGGCAAGTGGGGGAGAGCATTAGGACAAATACCTAATGCATGTGGGGCTTAAAACCTAGATGACGGGTTGATAGGTGCAGCAAACCACCATGGCACGTGTATACCTATGTAACAAACCTGCACGTTCTGCACATGTATCCCACAACTTCAAGTAAAATAAATATATATATGTGCATATGGTGTAGTTATTGTAAACACAAGTTTGTTGAAAAAGGCAGCATGGGAGAATAGAAAGATTTTGGATTTTGAAGCCAGCTGGGCTTACATTTCAATCCTGTTTCTGGCTGTGTGGGTCTTGGATAAGTCAATCTGAGCTTCCATTTTTCTCTCATAAAAATAGTGATAATTATATCAACTTTGTAGGGTTGTTACCAAGTGTCTAGTACACAGTAGGCGTTAAATACTAAGACCTTTGTAATTTTATTGTCATTGGAATTGCCCTACCCTTTCATATCTGGATAAGCTTGCCTTTGACCTCTATTTTTCAGATTTTGGGAAATCCAGTCCCCTACCCCAATTTTGTGAATTCTTCAGGTTCATACATTTTTGTGTTCACTTCTGTTCCCAAGCTCTAGCTTCCTCTGAATTAATTTTCCTCTTTGAGTGAGCAAATCAAGTAGCATAAATTGTTCAAAGCGTTTCTGGAGTGTTCAGAGAGTCAAATGTATTGGGAGATAATTATACTTTGAAAACTTAGGCAATAATTGATACCAACCATGATAGAGGCAATATTTTTAGATCTGGATAATTTGTTTGAAAGGTGTCACTTATTTTCTATGCCTGTCTATATCCTTGAAATTTTGGGAAGTTAAAAGATAATTTTAGTTTGAGGCTAGCCTGAGCAACATGGTGAGACCCCATCTCTACAAAAAACAAACAACCCCCCCCCAAAACAACAAAAAACCCCTAAAACAAATCAAAAACCCCAAAAACAAACAAAATAAGACAAATTTAAAGGAGTTGGAATAGAGAGTTTGAGAAGTACATGGTATGACTGGTTAGTTTACAAGGGTGTGTGGATGAGATTTAGCAGTTAGGCCTCAAAACATGCTTGAAGCCAAGTGCCATAAACACAATAAAATAATGGCTCATTTAATAGGATTAACCATAGGTAGCATTCCGACTCTGAGAGGAAGAATACAAGACAGTAGCAGAATAATTGTCATATTCCATTAAGAGTGGAATGAAGGCTTTCTTATGCTGTGAAGTGTGATGAAGTTTCCCTCCCACACACCTGTTATACATTACCACAATATATTTGATTAGTTTAACTTTTATTTTGACTTCTCCATTAATTTCATTGGAACATTAAGATATTTTATAGCTCATCATTGGCTATCCTATTTCCATGTTTTCCTGGGAAATAAAGTCCAGGCTACTTCAGTGCTGTCTTGAAATGCTGCCCTTCTGGGAATTTTTAGGTGAGGAAGATAGATGTGAATATTTTTGAATACATGTGCCATTGCCGTGATTAGTTACACATGCTGGCCCATTTTCCACCCAAGATAACTCATTAGGGGGGTTTTGTGTTATATGACGAGTTTGAAGGCTCAACTTAATACAGTAACTGCTACTGCTGTTGCATTACTATTATAAAAGCAAGCAACATTTACTGAGAACTTACATATGCCAGGCACAGTGCCAAGTATTCTCTGCGCATTGTCGCTTACAACCACCTTATGAAGTTCTCTCATTGTTTTCCTTTGTTCCTTTCCTTTCCTAGGGTTTGGAAACCTTAAATAACTTTCTCAAGGACATACAAGTGTATGTAGCAGAGTTGGGCCTTAAGCAAGACCTGTCTGACCTCAGAGGTCACACTCTTGATCACTGCTCTAGGCTCTGATTCTGTAACAGCTGCTTCTCGAGAGGTAGGAATTAAGAGGCATGTAGGGAACGCTAGCATCTGGTTTCCTGTTGGATTTGGCGTGGCCCTCAATCTATCAGTATTATTGATGGCATGAGTTCAGAGGATGGAAGGTTCTTGGAAAACAAGTTTCTAGGTAGGGCTGGGACGGAATCTTTTCTGTTTTTGTATCCCCAGTGCTTAACATAATACCTGGCATGTGGAAAGCCCCTGAAGACAGATATGGCAGGCGCTTTTCTTGGATTAGCAGTGGAAAAGAACTAAAAACAAAACCAAACAAAAACAAAGAACACATAGCATAGTCTGTACAAACATCTCCTTTATTGTATGGAATAAAAGACTAGAGGTAGACAATAGGCTAATGGGAATATTGAAATTATGGTGCGTTTTCCAGGTTTTTAATAATAGATTTGGAGAATTTGACAATGCCGAGATGAAGCTCTTGAATGTTTTAGCTGGAAGATTCTGGAAATCCTTCTGGAGTTCATGTCTGGAGGAATTAATAGAGAACTCCTCCCGATTTTGGTTTCAAAAACTTTAATTTTGCTGTTGATTTTCAGGAGTCTACTTTATTCCAAGTCTCTTCTCTGGAAGAAGACAATGCTGATTTGTTAACATGGGGGCCAAGTGTTTAACTTAGTGATTTTAGTTTTACTCGGAGAACCTTTCTTCTTTTGGATCTCAGGGTTTGGATTTCGAAAGTGAGATTAAACAAATACATAGGAGTCACAGGAAAAAGTAGGTTGGGCTGATTAATTTTCATCTAGATTTTAAATTTATGATTAATTTTAGATCTAGGAATAATGATGCTGTTAGGAAAATAGTTTTAGAGGTTATTTAATTTTGCATTCGGAGTATACTGTGCCTGAGCTTTAATTTTAAGTTTGGTATTAAGAAATTAGTATTCAGATGCAGTTCTACATTTGCTAGAACTGTCCAGAGACAGAACTATGCTTCTCCCGAAGGGCATTATTACTTACTTGAAACAGAAACTGAGTATGTGCCGGTTCCAGTAATGGATATGTCAGGGTGGAATAATTACCCTAACAGAGGCAGCCACCCTAAGTTTTTGTGTTTTGACTAGAGAAAATGACTCTTAGCGATGCGTAAGACACCCCTCAACATGTTCTTTGAATGGTTGCTAATGTTATTTAGCAATAACTCAAATTAAATGATGTTTCTTGCTGTAACTGAACTGTAAGCAGGATAGTGATATGATTATAGAGCTCAGAAAGACCTAAGTTTGGAGTTTGCTACTTGGAATCTGTCTGTATTTCCTTAAAACTTCAATTTTCACATCTGCCGGGCGAGGATATAAGTACTTGAAAAGGTATGCGGTATTTAGCCAATGCGTGACCATTGTTTCTGTTGTTGTGTGCAATGATGCGAATGTCATGATGACTGCTGAAGGAGCAGAGCAGGAACCTTACAATCAACGCCCTTTAGGAAATGGTGGTGGGCTGAAGGAGCAGAGCAGGAACCTTACAATCAACGCCCTTTAGGAACTGGTGGTGGGCTGAAGGAGCAGAGCAGGAACCTTAAAACGCCCTTTAGGAAATGGTGGTGGGCTAAGGACAGAGTCAAAAGTTTTTAAGCAATGGGGCGTGGCATAGACATTGATTTTGCAGCTATTTTCTTTTCTTTTTGAATTTTACTTTGCTTTAAGTTCTGGGATACATGTGCAGAATGTGCAGGTTCGTTATGTAGGTAAACATGTGCCATGGGTGATTTGCTGCACCCATCAGCTCGTCACCTAGGTGTTAAGCCCCTCATGCATTAGCTATTTGCCCTGATGCTCTCTCTCCTCTAGCCCCCACTGACAGGCCCCAGTGTGTGTTGTTCCCCTCCCTGTGTCCATGCATTCTCATTGTTCAGCTCCCACTTATGAGTGAGAACATGTGGTGTTTGCTTTTCTATTCCTGTGTTAGTTTGCTGAGGATGATGGCTTCCAGCTTCGTCCATGTCCCTGCAAAAGACATGATTTCATTCCTTTTTATGGCTGCATAGTATTCCATGGTGTATATGTACCACATTTTCTTTATCCAGTCTATCATTGACGGGCAAAGGATTTATATTCCTTTGTATATATACCCAGTAATGGGATTGCTGGGTCAAATGGTATTTCTAGTTCTAGATCCTTGAGGAATTGCCACACTGTCTTCCACAGTGGTTGAATTAATTTACACTCCCACCAACAGTATAAAAGTGCTCCTGTTTCTTCACAGCCTTGCCAGCATCTGTTGTTTCTTGATTTTTTAATAATCACCATTCTGACTCACATGAGATAGTATCTCATCGTGGTTTTGATTTGCATTTCTCTATTGATCAGTGATACTGAGCTTTTTTTTTCCACAAAACTATGAAAAAATGTTTGTTGGCATGAAACAAAAATTAACACAAGATGGATGAAAGACTTAAATGTAAAATCCCAAACCATAAAAACCCTAGAAGAAAACCTACGCAATACCATTCAGGACATAGGCATGGGCAAAGATATTATGATGAAATCGCCAAAAGCAATTGCAACAAAAGCTAAAATTGACAAATGGGATTTAATTAAGCTAAAGAGCCTCTGGACAGCAAAAGAAACTATCATCAGAGCAAATAGGCAACCTGCAGAGTGGGAAAAAAGTTTTGCAGTTACCCATCTGACAAAGGTGTAATCTCCAGAATTTACAAGGAACTTGAACAAATTTACAAGAAAAGAAAACCCCACCAAAAAGGGGGCAAAGGACATGAACAGACACCTGCAGCTATTTTCTAAGGGCTTAGATAACATTCACTGTGCTGGTTGTTGAATCAGATTTGTGTTTTAAAAAGATAAGTGAGGGTGTGTGTATTTAGACATAGGGAAACCAATTAGGATGCTTTTGCATGGGTGAGAGATAGTGAAGGTCTGGACAAAGAGTAGATGTATGTGATGGACAGTTTGGAGCAAGAATGAACAAAAGGTAAAGCGATGAAGATTTTGAGATTTTGGGGGAGGGGAAGGAATGAATTAGGAAGAAGTAAAGGTTTCTAGTGTTGGCAATTGAGTAACTTACAGCTTTATTAATGGACGTAGGACAGAAAAGGAGCAAATTGGTAGGGGATCAAACAGAAAACAGTGTCTTTCCTAGGAAGTCTGTAACTGAAACCTAAAGTGTTCTGTGTGTGTGCGTGTGTGTGTGTGTGTGTGTGTGTGTGTAAATAACGATGGACCTTTATTACCCATCATTATTCCGACAGTTCAACTTCGCGTAATATTTCTATAAAGTAACTGTGGTGCACTGATGCAATACATTTGGAATAATGAATTTAATGTTGAGCTGACGTGGTTATAGATAGTATGGGGGATGTGTATATGTAGCATTTTTTTATTTTTTGTGGGGTAGTTCTTGAAGGTTATAAACTATAATTCAATAAGTCTTTTTTTTTATTTTCCCAGTAATTTTGCAGACAAACTGCAAAACCATTATTTTAGGCCCTAGGTAGAAAATGAACATCATAAATTTAGATGATGCTTCTCTGAATTGTTACATTTTTTTCGGTTAAGTTACCCCCAGGCTGTGTTTGTATTGGAAATAAAGAAGTGGCTTTCTGCTGTAAAAATACTGTTTTGCCACTAGGCAAAGAGGGTTTTTTGTTTGTTTGTTTTTGTTTGTTTGTTTTTTATTCTGAAAAGGTACATTTTTATCTACTCTTAAAATTTTCTGGGTTGGTACTTATGACTTTCAAAAATTTTCATTCTAAAGGACAGTGGATTTAAAGGGATGACCTTGGGAAGCAGCTTTGTCATACATTGATAAGTGCAATTTAAAAAGGAGATGAGTAGGAATAAAAACTGCAACTTGCAAGAGGGGCTCTGGGCTGCATTGCAGTCACAAGATAACATTGCTAACTTCCAGAGAAACCCCTGGCGGGAAGCAGCTCAAGAGTTATGGATGTGGATTATGAGTTATGATGCAGTTTTTATGCAAATAAGATTCTGGGCTTCTCTTCAATTTAGATTTACGTTTCCAAACACTCCTAGTGGGGCTGGTTTGGTACTCCATTGTTATTTTATGATGACACAAATAAGAGGCTTTATCCAATGATAAGCGTGTGATTCATTGCTGTTCTGAAGAGCTATGAGCTGAGTGCTTTGGTGCAGGCGGCCTGAGATCTGTTGAAACCTGCAGTGATTCAATGACGAAGATATCCCTTGCAAGGCTTGAAGGAAGCCTTGCAAGGAAGCCTTGTTGGCTGAGGAAAGTCGGTTGCAGCCTATTTTCAGTTTTTGATTGGTCAGTGAAACACTAAACCTGCTTACCTAGCTTTCTAAAAATAATGTAGATTTTCAGGCAGGTGCGGTGGTGTGCCTCTAATCTCACTACTCAAGAGGCTGAGGAGGGAGGATTACTTGAGCATAGGGGTTCAAGACCAGCCTAGGCAACATAGCAAGACCCTAACTCAAAAAAAAAATGTAATTTTTAAACTAAAGAACTCAATAATGGCCTGTACAGATTTGGACCTCCTTCCTATCTCTGGAGGGACATTTTACAGACTTCATTATATATAACATACATTGTTTAAAGTGTATTATATGTATGTTTTTCCTCATATTTTCTTCTTGTTAGCTTTAAGGATGAAATAGGATTTTTAAAACAGTTGTTTAAGTTTCTCTGTAGCAGGCTACCATTCTTGTCAGCAATAAAGGTGAAGAATGCCCTATTGTCGAAAAGAAAATAAACACTGTCTCATTGTTCATACTTTCTACTCGTGTACTAAGCTTCAGATGCTACTGGGCACCAGTTGCATTCCAAGCCTCAAGGATCCTTAGGGATGTTGGGGTTTTACTTTGATGACTGTTGCCTCTTTGTTTCCTCAAATTAAACTCCCCGGCAAAAGAGGGGAAGTGGAATAAAGTAATACATGAAACCAAGAACTCTTATTGGATAATGGTATATTTAAGAAAGGAAGGGAAAATTAGGTCCCATTTTGGAATTTTATTGAGGGGAAAGGGTAGATGATTTGATTGGAAAGGAAGGGAGATGCTTCCAGTTTTGTATTAGAAGAAAGCTTATTAAACTTTCACAAAATAATGTTGGTGTTCATTTAAATGTTCTTACAGTTTGTTTCTAAATGATTTAGTAGCCTGTGTATGGCCAGCTATTTAATGATCCTTTGATCATTAAATATGCAGTTACATATCTCATTGGAATGAATGGGAACGGTTAGGATTGTTGCTGATTCCTGCCCCTGAAAAGAGAAGTTGAATTCCGGGTCTCTTAGAAGGCATAAAAGTTTACTATCACCATGGCAGTGAGGAAGGTAACACAGGCATAAAGTGATCTCATTGTTCAACCTCATTACCATTTAACCAGCCGTTTGCTTACAGATGGTGGCACCCTTTCTGAGAGCCTGTGTCTTTTATAGCCCTGATCATGTGCTGTCCCTCTTAATCCTGGGCGTTTACACTGCTGTTCCCTCTGCTGAACCTCACACATGTGTTCCCTCTCTAACTCTTGTTAGACATTTAGGTTGCTTTCTGTTGGAGAGACCTGCCCTGGTTCTTCAATAGTGGCTTGGGTTCTGTGTTCTCTGGCAACATCCTATGCTTCCTCTGCCGTATTCCTGGCCATCATGTCAAGTGTTTCTCAAAATGTGTTCCATGGGACCCCACCCAGGTGCTCTTCTCCACAAAATCTATTCTCAGAAAGTTCTAGAATGGGAGTAAGATGGTTGCACTACATTGTGAATGTACTAAATGCCACTGAATCATACATTTTAAAGGCTAAAGTTTTTGTTATGGACATTTTCCCATGACACAAAAAAGAAAGTCTGAGAAACATTCATGTTACACTCACCTCCTGGAGGTTTTACAATGCATATTAATAAAGAATCTGAGATATCTTAAAGGAACCCGTTTAATTTTGCTTGATTCAATGTTCCCAAAGCTATTAATAGACTTTAAGAAAATGCACAATTACCTGTTAATGTCCAGCTAGTTAATATTCTTAGGGATACAAATTGTAATTGCCTGCTTAATCATGCTCTCCTATACTAAATGGTAGGAATGGGGCCATATTTGTAGTTCTAGACCAGAGATCAGTATAAGCCTTCGGTAAATATGTACTGAATGAAATGCTTCAGTGAATATAGTAATATGTAGAATGCAGCGGGGCATTGTGAAAGGAACACGGAGTCACAGAGATCAAGGGTTCAGTCCTCCCATGATCACATTTAGCCGTGTAACCTTCATTGAGCCACTTGAACTCTGACCTTTGATTTCATCCTCTATTAAATGGAAATACACCCCAGTTAAAATGGCTCTTATCAAAAAGACAAAAAAATAGATGCTGGCAAGGATGCAGAGAAAGGAGAATGCTTGTGTGCTATTGGCGGCAATGTAAAGTAGTACAGCCACTGTGGAGAACAGCATGGAGGTGCCTCAAAGAAACCAAAAATAGAACCACCATATGGGCCAGGCACGGTGGCTCACGCCTGTAATCCCAGCACTTTGGGAGGCTGAGGCGAGTGGATCACCTGAGGTCAGGAGTTTGAGACCAGCGTGGCCAACGTGGTGAAACCCCATCTCTACTAAAAACACAAAAATTAGCGTGGTGTGATGGTGTGTGCCTATAGTCCCAGCTACTTGAGAGGCTGAGGCAGGAGAATCACTTGAACCCAGGAGGCAGAGGTTACAGTGAGCCGAGATCACACCACTGCACTTCAGCCTGGGTGACAGAGTGAGACTCCATCTCAAAAAAAAAAAAAAAAAAGAAAAGAAAAAGAGAGAACTGCCATATGATCCAGCAATCCCACTGAGTAAATATCCAAAACAACAGCAATCAGTATGTCTAAGTTATCTGCACTCTCATATTTATTGCAACATTATCCACCATAGCCAAGATATGGAATCAGTCTAAGTGTCCATCAATGGATAAATGGATAAAGAAAATGTGATATATATACACAGTGAAATATTCTTCAGCTGCAAAAAAAAATGAAATGTTTTCATTTGCAGAAACATGGGTGAAACTGGAGGTCATTATGTTAAGTGAAAGAAGCCAGGCGGAGAAAGACAAATATCACATATTCTCATGCATATGTGGGAACTGAGAAATTGATCTCATGGAGATAGTGAATAGAATGGTGGTTGCTAGAGAATGGAAGGGTAATGTGAATGGGAAGGGATGGTGGGAGGAGTTGGTTAATGGGTGCAAAAATACAGTTTCATAGAAGGAATAAATTCTGATATTCGATAGACAATAGGGTGACTATAACTAACAATAATTTATTATATATTTCAAAATAGCCAGAAGAGAAGATTTTGAATGTGCCCAGTGCAAAGAAATGATAAATGTTTGAGGTAGTGTACATCCCAACTACCCTGATTTCATCATTATACATTGTATGCTCTTGTCAAGATAGCACATGTACCTCCACCAGTATGTACAACTATTATGTATCCATAAAATAATACAATTTTAAAAACCCTCAAGACCAAAGTTTACAAAAAACTTAAAAAATGGAAATAAAAGTACTTTCCTGAAGTTGTTGCAAGGATTAAAAGAGTTAATATGTTTTAAGTAATGGCATAGAAAGTACCAATAAGTGCTAGTTTCTTTCTCTTCCCATAGAAAGTTAATTACCATAAAATAGTTCTAGTTGGGTGTTTAGGGTGAGATGACTTTCAGCTGTGGGGATCAGGGAAGGTTTGTGGTCTTATGAGCTGAAGGATTGGAAGAATTGAGACTTGTGGAAATAAAGGGAAAGGACACTGAAGAGAGAGAACAAGATAAGCGTCTGGAAGAAAGAGATTAGAGTTCAGATGCTCTTAAAAAATATCGTGTTCACTTTCATATTTTATCCTTTTCATATATGCCTTCTCTCAGACTTTGAAGGAGGAAATTGGTGATGTTTTCCTCATTAGACATTTATCAAGATCAGACAATTTTCCCTTATTTTCCTTTTTCTCTCCTATTTTCTTCTCCTATTCCTAAAAATGACTGGATCCCACCCTTCCCATCTTCAGTTGTAGCATTTTGATACGTTGCGTCTTTTTGTCTAAAATATTCTATTTCGATGAACAGTTAAACTCATAGGCTGTGAGCTCCTTTAGAGCAAGAATCACGTCCAGGGTTCGTCTCCTCAGTGCTGAGGGTTGTGCTCAACACAGAGTAGGTATGGAAGGAATGATTGCCGAATGAATGAATGAATGGAGAAAGAGTGGATCTAGTTCCACAGGCCTAAGACTGAGGCCCATGATCTCTAATGTGTTTATGCGAAATGCCGCATGGTAGCTGCTATTAGAAAGCAAGTCCTTTCCTCCGGTCCTGATGTGATGTGATCTGGCAGAGGGCAGCATGCCCATAAATCAAAACACGGTAAGTCATCCACTGGTGTTAGAAAGTTATGAGTAAGGCCAGGCGCAGTGGCTCACGCCTATTACGTAATCCCAGCACTTTGGGAGGCTGAGGTGGGCGGATCACCTGAGGTCAGGAGCTCGAGACCATCCTGACCAACATGGAGAAACCTGTCTCTACTAAAACTACAAAATTTGCTGGGCGTGGTGGTGCATGCCTGTAATCCCAGCTACTCGGGAGGCTGAGACAGGAGAATCTCTTGAACTCAGGAGGCAGAGGTTTCTGTGAGCCAAGATCACGCCATTGCACTCCAGCCTGGGCAACAAGAGCAAAACTCCATCACAAAAAAAAAAAAAAAAAAAAAGTTATGAGTAAAAGCAAATATAGAAATGGGAACTAATTCATAGTTATTTTGGTCCAGGATTAAGTATAGTCTATGGGGCGTTTAAGGAAGAAGAGGTGATCACATAGATGGGAGAGTTGTGTTACATTGTATAGAAAAAGGCTCCATATCATTACATAGATGAGAAATACACATCTGTTTTATGGTATTTTTCATTCAGTTCCTCACGTACTTACTTAAATGTGAACTCAGGCCGGGCACAGATTACGGGCTCATGCCTGTAAGCCCAGCATTTTGGGAGCCCGAAGCAGGAGGGAGCCCGAGGCAGGAGGGTTGCTTGAGCTCAGGAATGCAAAACCAACCTGGACAACAAAGTGTGACCCTGCCTGTACTACTACTACTACTACTACTAGAAAATAAATATGTACTCAGCAGTGTGTTGGGAATCAGAGGGCTACAAAGAGATTATGATGGAGCAATGCTTTGGGAAAGTTTCAACTTATAGGGAAATAAAACATACAAATCTGAACCATCTTTTAAGGCCTATATTATAATCACCATCTCCACAAAATCAGCTCCATTTAGTGGAAACACTTCTTTGAAATTATTAATGTGCACTTGAAAACTTAATTTTGTGCCACCTTATAGTATGTATGAATTGCTTGCTTTTTGAGTATTAATCTTGTTTTTCCCTCCAATTTGAGTATCTGAGATTAGGGACCATGCTTTACTAATGAAATGATCAACAGGAAATAGGATATGCTCATAGAATAATCCTGTGTGATTCCTGAAGTCTCTAACAATCAATACTTGACAGACACATACTGTTATCAACAGCAGAATCTTTGGATTAACTGTCTTAATATTGAAGAAGAGTATCTTATACTGGTATAAAGCAGTTCAATTTACAAAACAAGTTTATATGTATTATTTGTATTTCATTAGGATCTGCAGGATACACGTTAATGATCTAGTTAGGAAACAATGGATTGTCAGTGTTTAGATGAAATGTTTTTCAATGGTGCCAGTATGGTTCAACAATTTCATTATGGTCTTCAATTACATTTTCTTCCTTATTTCTTTAGTATTGCTTCTAAATTCTTAAAGCCTACTGATCAATAGTACCAAATGATGCTCTTTTCTATTATCTAGATTTTGCCATCCTGAAAGACAATGACATTTCATTTTTATGTTTTTGTCGGGTTTTTAAGTCCTTGTTTTAGATTTAGAACTAATGTCTGGGTTTTTTTTGGTGGTGGTGGTTGTTTTGTTTTTTAATGGAAGGGACGATGGGCAGTGTAGCCCTGGGTGTCTGAGTGTGTATTCATCCTGCTAATTGAGTTGTCCATTTTCCTAATGTCTTCTGACAGCCTTTCATTGATCTTTGTAGTTCTTTTCTGGGAAGGTGAGATTTTACAGACTCAAGGTGATTGGTTTAAACTTGGATTTTTTTTCCTTCTAATAGATGGTTTTAAAAAAACCCAAAAGAACTGAGAAACTAAGAGTTGATTCTAAAAATTGATAAAAGAAAGAATTGTTCTTTGTAACTTCATTCTAAATCATTATAGTTTATATTTTATTACTAATGATTTATACATGTAGAAACATAAACAGTTTCCACAAAGGTTTATTCACAGTCCTGGATTTTAAACCCATGATGAGACTGTGTTTAATTAAAGGCATGGCTCACTGCAGTTGTTTACAGGAATTTAAGAAATTATATATTTTAAACTTGCTTAAGATAAATCTAAATATTATTTGGATGGCATGTTAATTAGGAGACGCTGATATTTATAGCTTAGGAATTATTTGTGGACTTTGCATGCAAATATTATGGGTAAAAAGAACCATTGAAGTATTTTGAAAATCACATTTGACCAGAGGATGTTGTAATTATAATGTGTATTTAATTATGACCTTTTACTTCTTATAACAAACAGGATGGATTTGAAGCACTCTTTTCTAATGATAATTCCAAAGATTTAAATAACTTTCCAGATTTTTGTACCTTCCACACTGTGTAAGACACCCCTGTCTTCCTTGTTAAGAAAATTTTGGGGCCGGGCGCGGTGGCTCAAGCCTGTAATCCCAGCACTTTGGGAGGCCGAGATGGGCGGATCACGAGGTCAGGAGATTGAGACCATCCTGGCGAACACGGTGAAACCCCGTCTCTACTAAAAAATACAAAAACTATCCGGGCGAGGTGGCGGGCGCCTGTAGTCCCAGCTACTTGGGAGGCTGAGGCAGGAGAATGGCTTGAACCCGGGAGGCGGAGCTTGTAGTGAGCTGAGATCTGGCCACTGCACTCCAGCCTGGGTGACAGAGCGAAACTCCGTCTCCAAAAAAAAAAAAAGAAAATTTTGGGGGAAAAGAAAACATTGGGTGCAGAGAGTTGATAATGAATTTAAATATTACTAATGGAAATACTTTATAGTTATATCAACTAGGAGGTTTTTTTTTTTTTAGTTAACTCAGGAGTTTTAATTAAAAAATTGACTCTAAGAATGCTGTTTCAACTGCATTTGAATAAAGAATATATAATTTATTAGACATCTTTTTCATGTAAATATTCACATGAGTATTTCAAATTGTGAAATTGTAAGTGGGTCTCTTTCCACGCACACTAGAAGACAGCAGTTGTTTTGGAAGACAGTGTTTTTCATACGTTCACCCCTTTACTCACTTATGGATACATGCAAGTATTTTTATTAATTAGACTCTTTTCGTAATGTAAATAAAGATACTATGTGCTGATGATACAGTGATGAAAAAAGACCCGACAACTAACCTAAAGAAGCTCACATCTGGGTAGAAATGAACAAAACAATAAAGCAAAATATCAAAGCTAGTAAAACAGCTAACCAGGTTTCAAATAAAAGTCTATTGGTTCCAAAACCCACCTCTTTTGTATAGCAAATACGGCAAATCTTTGTTCATTTGTGTAGTGAACATTTGTTGAACACCTGTTATGTGCTAGATTTTTTTTGTTTGTTTTGCATTGCCTAATATGGCAGCCTCTAGCTATGTGTGTATATTTGCCCTTAAATGAATTAAAACAAAATAATATTCTCCTGCTTCCTGTGGCAAATGTGACAACCAGGGCGTCACTGGAGCGAGTAGCGGAGCTTGGGATATTCTGTTAATCCTCTGCATCATAAAAGGTGCTGTGCTGGAATCAGTGTTCTGAAGCTACAGGTAGCTTCCTCTGGGGAGGGGAGGTTTGCAACAGATTGGCCACCTTACTGTTTATGTGGATCATTTATGTTCAGGCATTTGTACCTTTATATAGTATGTGAATGTGGAATGATCATGCCATCACATAATTACATAATTCATCAACAAATCTTTATTGGCTGTCTGCTTGTCAGAAACCTCTTTCTCGTGAATAACCTTCATCTCTATCCTCAAGGAGCTGAAAAATGGTTAAATAGGGCTGGGCATGGCCCTATTTAACATTTTCCACAACTTTTTATTTCATTTCCTATCAATGTTACTCAATGACAAAAAAAAAAAAAATTGGTTTTGCAATCCAAATACTGTATTAGCAACATAAAGTTGGAAACTTTTAGCTAATGTTCATTCTGTTTAAACATGCTGTGGGTTGTTGGTGCCCAAGATACAGCACCCCAAAATATGACTATAGGAGATCAGAATATACCTCAAAATACATGTTTTTGGCATATTGATTATTTTGAGCTGGTTATTTTGAGAAACTGCAGGCACAGGGAAGGAAAGCGGGATATTGTAGAGTGGAAGAGTACTTAGCCTGTTGAGTAGAGAAACAGTTTCCACGGGATAGTGTTTTGTGGGCTGGAAAGATAAACTGCAAGGCTCATTGTCTAAACGCCTGCTGTACATAGAGTTAGAACGTTCTCCAGGAGTCTAATGGGGCTGTTACAAAAGGGTGGCTACTAAGCAGTCTGAGACCCTCCAAGGGAAAGGGCTTCATCTCTACGACTGCTACTTCAGTAGAAGCTGGAGTCCATCAGGAACTCCATCTGCTTATCCAGGGCTATTTGATATTATAGTTATTATATACTCTTTATGGACTAGAGACAGAGAGGTTGAACAATAGCACACACTGGCCATAGATACCTTCCTGTTTTAGCTTTTAATTTTGACTTGAAATATACAACCACTCCTGTCAAACCTCTCTACCGGTTGCTAATTTTGGGAATCCACGGCGATCTCTAAGATACCTGTAACCCCATCCCTACATGCAGTGTTAACCAGGAGTTCTCCCTTTTACTGTCCACCTGAGGAATATGCCATACCACATTCCCATCAGCAGCATTTCCTCACCAGTTACAGAAAAGAGGTTGTAGCTTGCAAAAAGTACCGCCCACCCCCACTACCCCTCCACAACCCCTGGTGTTGCCAGTATGCGGGAGGTATGCTTGAGTACCCTCCAGGCCTCTGGGTTTGCCCTTGGGATTACTGATGTAAACACTGACTGGTTTACCTGCAGATCTCATGGTTTTATTTTTGTTGATTTGGATGCACACATCTGGGCGTACATCTCATTAGGTTAAGCTGAGTAATTCCTTGAGGACTCTTCCTTTGACCTCTTTTTATAAAGTGTTACTTACTCGAGCATACCCGGTTCTCTTAAGTTCATGTTAGTTAATGAGTGGTGTGGTGGGAAAATTGGTCTTCCAAAAAATAGAGACAAAAGAGGGAGTGGAAATACATCCCATGTTTGTGTTCGCTCTTCAGCGTCTGGAGTGTGTTAGTCTTACCAGAAAGGTCTGATCCACAATTGAGAGGTCTAGACTTCAGATGTCAAACCTGTTGAGCCTGCTCGTGTGCACACAGATACACATGAAGGAGGTGAGCTAAGGGACTGCCACGGCATGTCTCCGCGTGCCTGACTGCCCACCTAGGCTGCTGACGGAGGCTCCGCCAGACTTCCAGATCAAAAACCTAATGTCATTAGTGGCTGGGAGTTAATGAGACTACTGCTTCGAATTCAGAAAGCTCATATGTAACTGAAGGCTGGGGTGCGGTGGCTCATGCCTGTAATCCCAGCACTTTGAGAGGCCGAGGCAGGTGGATCACCTGAGGTCAGGAGTTCAAGACCAGCCTGGCCAAATGGTGAAACCTCGTCTCTACTAAAAATATTAAAAATAGCTGGGCATGGTGGCCTGTGCCTGTAGTCCCGGTCACTCAGGTGGCTGAGGCAGGAGAATCGCTTGAACCCAGGAGGCAGAGGTTGCAGTGAGCCTAGATTGCGCCACTGTACTCCAGCCTGGGCCACAGAGTGAGACCCTGTTTTAAAAAAACAAAAACAAATTCAGAAAGCTCATATGAAACTGAGGGATAACATCAGAATGCTGATTCGTTAACTGATGCTCAGAAATGCTACTGTCAGCTGGGCTGGGCTTTCATGGGTGCCCAGCTGTAGATGTGGTGAGCCATGTCATTGTTTGGTGCACAGTAGGTTTCGGCTCTTGGGGTACAGTGTAAACAAGACAGATACTCAAGGTTGGGCTGAGAGGGAGGTGGGGTTTCAGCAGAGACAGGCAACAAATAAATAGAAGAGGTAAAGCTCACAGTTAATGATGAGGGCTGGGCAGTAGGGGTTGGCAGTAGGTCACCGTGGCAGGGACTGGCTGATGGCTGGGTCAGGTGGGCTGGCCAGTGAGGCTTCTCACACACTTTAGCCAGAGGGTTGGTGAGCTTCAAATGAACACAGAGTTTCTTTAGTTATGTTTATAAATGCAATCCAATTCAGGCCAAACATCAAAGTTGACTTTGCATATCCTTATTTTCAATTTTGTTTTTCCCCACATTTATTGGGGCTTTGTCTAGCTCCTGTCCATATTCTATATACCTATTCTGATATATTTAAAATCATGAAATAATCCTACCCTGTGTAGGAATGTATTTCAGAGGATTATTTGCTATGTAAATGATTTCAGATTTTGTGCTGTTTATTCTTTTTTTGTTGTTGTTTTTAAGAGGCACATTCTCACTCTGTTACCCAGGCAGGAGTGCAGTGACATGTTCATAACTCAGGGCAGGCTTGAACTCCTCCTGCCTCAGCCTCCTAAGTAGCTGGGACTATAGGCGCATGCACCACACCTGGCTAATTAATTTTTTTCTTTTTTTTGTAGAGATGGAGTCTCACTATGTTGCCCAGGCTTGCATTTATTCATTTTATTTATATTCCTGGAATAACATTGCAGATAGGGCAGGAACAAGAGTGAGGTAGAGGGGTGGATGTCCTGGAGATGATTGAAAATCAGTGACGCTATAGAAATGAAACTTATTTTCAGGGGAAAAGTCTTAAGTGTTAATTAACAAGTTCATGGGCAGACTCCTGCTGAACTAATAGAGGCAAACATTCTTAAAATGGATCAAAATCACTTATCTTTTCGCTTGCTTCCTTGAAAGCACTGTACAGACAGATTTGTGAATTACAGATTTTTGAGACTGTCAAAAATTGGGCCCTGGCTTTCCTTAGGGTGAGGAAAATTATGATCTGCTTATCCTCAAATTACACAATATTGTTTAATATAGTTTAAATAATGTCCTTTTATTTATAATTAAGTGAGGCTGGGCATGGTGGCTCACACCTGTTATCCCAGCACTTTGGGAGGCCAAAGTAGAAGGATTGGTTGAGACCAAGAGTTCGAGACCAGCCTGGGTGTCATAGTGATAACTTCATCTCTACAAAGAAACTAAAACATTAGCCAGGCATGGTGAGAAGTGCCTGTAGTCCCAGCTACTTGGGAGGCTGAGGCGGGAGGATCACTTGAGCCCAGGAGTTTGAGACCAGCGTGGTAATATAGTGAGACCTCGTCTCTCAGAAAGTAAAAAAAGTTAGCCAGTTCTGGTGGCTCATGTCTGTAGCCTGTTGGCAGACAAGGGTGTGAGGATTGCTTGAGGCCAGGAGTTCAAAGCTGCAGTGAGCTATGGTGGTGCTACTGCACTCCAGCCTGAGTGACAGAGCAAAATCCTGTCTCCAAAAATTAAAAAAAATCCAACAAACAAAAAACCCACAAAAACTTTAAAGTGAAAAACTGTTTGAAGACGATCTTAATGACCCACTGTCAGCATGGTGAGAGTCCTCTGTCAGGCCACCACTGGGTGTTTATCTATATGTGTGTTTCTAGGGGCTGGTTCCATTAGGCTGAAATGAGCCTGGGAATGTAGCTTCTTAAGGGCTAATGTCAGTCATCTGACTTAGAACACCTGGATACCTTGCCAGCTTCCATCTGCTTATCTGATCTTATTTGTCAGCAATCTTTCAAACATAATATTAGACAGCACCAGCAATAAAACAGATACTTTCTGCATGAGTGTGTTTGGAGCAGAAAATAAGCCAATTAAGCATTCTGTTTTCTGATGCATATGAAACATTTGTACACATGGATGGATCTTTTGAAATTTGCGATTTGCTATTCTTTACAATGAAATTTAAGCTGAAGTGTCTCAGGGCTGGAGCCTAGATTTTTAAATTATTTGCATTTTTTTTTTTAGAGTGAAACTCTATAGTAAGTGAAATTAGCCATATATTTTAACATGCACGAACATAACAAAGGTAATCATTGAAAAGCAGGTAAAATCTAGCATATATGTTTTTCTTTGGACATGTTACATCATTGAGTCATGTAATGCGTATTTAAGAAAACAAAACAATTCTCTGGAATGCCTGAATTCCATGTTGGCAATTGGGTACAATAAAGCATTTGCAATTCTAGTGACAAATTGTACTGCAGTGCAGAAGGTCCCATCGAGCTTAGATCATTCGCTGCCTTACACGTTGGTTCAGAGATGAGAAAATAAAATCATCAGAGTGAATTCACTAGGTTCTAGGGTTTCAGATTCAATCTCTGTACAGAAAGACTTAACAAGAAAATCAGTAGTCACCAGAGATTATACTTGGCATTAGATTACACGAGATGAAGTTAAATGCTTTTGTTTGGGTTTGAATGAAAATATGCTGACAAATAATGAAGCAACAAATAAACTAACAAACAAAAGCAACCTCTTCACTGCAGATGGGCTATTAACACTTAGCATTCTAAGCTCACCCATAAAAGCTGTAACCAAAGCTTTTTTATTTGATTTTGAAAGCTGTGCTTTGTTGAATATTTGATGAAACCGACTGCAGAGATCTGCAGTGATGTTCTTGGTGAATCCCTGTTGGCAGCTTTAGGAGTTTGTCCTTTTGGAGATTTCCAGGGGTTGATTCTCATTCTGGGGAAGAGGGGAGAAAAGCACAGTGATTACAATCAAATGAATAGGCATTAGAATGATATGAAACACTCAGAATTTTCTGCCTTTCGATAAAAATTTCACATACCAGTTAGATAGAATGATGGTTCTCACATCAAATAGAGTAATGGTCCCGCTTGTCTTAGAGGGCCAAGAACTATTCAGCAGCTCGCCTCCAGTAAGGGCTGTTTTGCTGAGTAGTATCTATGGGAATGATGCTGAGGCTATCCTTTTGTTTGCAATAACTTTTTGACTCGGTGAATATGATAGCATGATCATCCTTGCCTATAGGACAGAGAGGTAAGAAAAGCAGCTGTCAAATAGAAGTTTTCTCTAAATTAGGGAATGAATGTAGTTCTTTTAAACAAAATTTTTTTGGAAGTTGATATTTCAAAATGTGTAGTATGTGAAATTGATTAATGTGATATGTGAAACTGAACTGATGTCTGATTGATGATACACCTCCTCTTTTATTATATATATTTATTTAATTAGAGATGAGGTCTTGCTGTGTCGCCCAGGCTGGAGTGCAGTAGCTGTTTACAGATGTGCTCATAGCAGCCTTGAACTCCCAGGCTCAAGCGATCCTCTTGTCCTGGCTTTCAGGGTAGCTGGGACAACAGGCGCATGCCACCATGCCAGGCCATAAGTATAGTTCTGTGAAGTCAGTTTAGAGAGAAAGTTCTTTAAAAATTTGCATATTAGGAGCCTAGTCAGGAAATAAGCTGAATTTCTGTTTCTTAAAGCAAACCCCAAACAACAACAATTGCTTCTTTTCCTGGATACTCACCAGGCCAAAGGGAACGGATTCACTGAGATCCTGATCTCAGAAGAACAATAATCCTGGAGCTTGGGCTATCACAGTGTGTCTTGGAAAAGGCCTGTAATGGCACACAATTCATCTGTTATTGGTATAGGTAGCCCTGGCCAGCTGTAGAGTGGAGGACAAATGTTAGCTTTGTCAGTGTCCTTAGATTCCTGGGCATTAATTGTTAAATGTTGTTAGGAAAGAAGCTTTAAGAAAAGCAAGTTTGAACTTCTTCATTGCAGGGGGTGCTGGGATGGGGGAGAGATGGAAAGAGATGCTGGTTTAGACACTTCATATTAGAATTTTTGATGCCATACATTTATTTGATGGCTATAAACTTTGATTGACGGTTTCTATCTTCTCATAACTCTGCTCATTAAAGGTGGAGTCTTTTATTTCTTAAGAGGACTGATTATCAGGTTGATAGATTTCCAAGCCTTCTTTTGTTCTATACTCTCTCTTTTCCTGCCTTTCACTGAGAGGAATATCCGCGTTTCCTGAGGATGGAGGTGAAAAAATGTCTATCCAATAATGCTTGAATTATAATTTTGGTGACAACAATTTTTTTAGGGGTAAAGGAATTTAGAATTTTTGGATTTCACTTTTCTCTCTTCTTGCTAAATGTGTATGCCAGCATGAAGAACAGAGCTGATGGCTGTCGGTTATATGCTGCTTTCAGATGTCAAATGCTCTATATTGGCTGTAGACTTAATTTGATGGTCAAATGTAGTTTTGCCATTTGATATTTTAGGCACTGACTTAAATATACTAGGAATGTTTAAGTCTGTCCAAGTCTTTCCTCCCCATGGGGTCCATGCCATTTGAAACAATATGGTTATTGGTGCTCTGTGTTTGCTTTATTCTTTGTAGTCAACCAAAAAGAACAGAGTTGATTAAATGTTTCATTTGGGATATTTATTACATGACAATTGCTTTCATCTTTAGGTCTTCCATAATCAGAATAGGAAATTTAAATACCTTGGATATGTCATGGTTATTTCACTTTTTAAAAATAGGGATACAATGAGATGTTTGTAATTATATAAAATACTAAATTGTTATTAAATTTTAGTTTGAACATGTATTCATCATTTTCTAAATGTCATCTAATCAGACTCTAATTCACTTTCCCCCAAATATCAAGAGATCATTCTGAATTTGTCTTGGCTCATGATATGGATGGGTTACTCTGTGTGATTGCCTTTTTTCTTTTTCTTCTTCTTTTTTTTTTTGAGATGGAGTCTTGCTTTGTCACCAGGCTGGAGTGCAGTAGCACAATCTCGGCTCACTGCAACCTCCGCCTCCCAGGTTCAAGCAATTCTCCTGCCTCAGCCTCCTGAGTAGCTGAGATTACAGGCATGCGCCACCACACTTGGCTAATTTTTTGTATTTTTAGTAGAGACAGGGTTTCCCATATCGGCCAGGCTGGTCTTGAACTCCTGACCTCGTGATCCACCCACCTCGACCTCCCAAAGTGCTGGGATGTGAGCCACCATGCCCAGCTGTGATTGCCTTTTTACTGGGTAAAATAGACTTTTAATTTCTTGCTGGGCTTTTAAAATAAATATGGCTGGAATTTTACTTTCACATTTCTAAATACATAACATACATGAAATACTTTAAACAAAAAATGATAAAGTAAGCAGACTTGCTTGGCACTCTAGAAATAATTATAGTATTTGTAGCTAAATAGGTTTCTGTGTATGGATAATTCATGTATTGTAGGCATGATAACCTGTTTAGTGAAAATTCTAAGCATGTGGACCTCCTATCTTTTGTGAATTCCTCATGTAAAAATTTCCTTTAAGATCAGCTGTTTTGTGTTGATTTAGCCCAGTTTGGGCCTCTTTTTTCATCCTTCATTCATTGAGTGCTTATTGTGGAAAGTTGTTATAATAGGTGCTGGGGATTCAATGGTGAACTAAGTAGGTAAATGTCTTTCTCCCTTGAAGTTTATTTTGGAAGATGGAAGGATTCTGGCAATAAAATAACCAAACAAGGTATTCGCAGGCAGCATTTTGTTGTAAAGAAAGAAAACCACATGGTAATAGGAAGAGAGCAACATGGAATTTGGGAGTAAAAAGGAGGAAGAGGTAGGTTAATCCAGTTCTCCTTTTCTATGGATGTGCCATTTGGGTTGAGTCATAATGATGAAAAGGAGCCAGCCCTGGAAACTTCTAGGGGGAGGGCATTCGAAGCAGAGAAGCAGCAAGTGCCAAGCTTTTAGGCAGCAGGAAGCTCCACATGTTTGAAGGCTTCAGGAGGGAGTCTGCATATCCACTGTGGAAGGTGGAAGGGAGAGGAGGCGGGTTCAGAATGAGGATTTGAACGATGATAACACTGAGAGCTGTGACCCTGCTCTGTCTCTGCCAGGTGGTCTGGGTAACTGTAGTGCTAACAGAAGTCTGACTGACTAATTATAAAATACGACGAAGCAGAAACAGCTTTGTAGCTTAAAAGAAGTATGTATTTCATTTCACTCTCATCACAAGCCTTTGTTTTATTTTAAATCTTTGCAATAACTATTTGTTAAAGTGCCTCATGAGGATACAAGAAGGAAATTTGGAAACAAAAGAGGTTATTATCCTACAGATGTAGAAAATCTTTCATGAAGGCATTGAGGAGGAAGATATGACCTAGAGTCAGTTATTGTGTTATGGGGCTGGAGGAAGACATGGCTGGTGCAAAACACAGAACGTGTCTGAGCTTAGAGGTGGTTCTGGAAAACAGAATATGTGTAGGTGTAGGTTTCTGTTTAGGTGTCGGTGGAGAAGTGAGTGTAGCCATCTGCGTGACACCAGTGATATTCAGTCTGGGTTCTGAGTAGTTCCAATTCTTAGAAGTTCCAGGAGGGATATTGTTTATGGTAAAGGGGAGGATGAGGCCAGCTGGGTGACTTTTCTTGAAAATAGATTCTCCCCATGAGGTCAGGAGATCGAGACCATCCTAACACAGCGAAACTCCATCTGTACTAAAAATACAAAAAATTAGACGAGTGTGGTGGTGGGCACCTGTGGTCCCAGCTACTCGGGAGGCTGAGGCTGCAGAATCACTTGAACCTGGGAGGTGGAGCTTGCAGTGAGCCGAGATCACGCCACTGCACTCCAGCCTGGACGACAGAGTGAGACTCTGTCTCAAAAAAAAAAAAAAAAAAAAAAAAAAGAAAAAAGAAAAGAAAATAGATTCTGCCGTAAAAAAAAGATATTTAAAGTACTCTGCTTTAAAATGTCAGTAACAATATACCTTTTGACATGTAATAGTTGCTAAATGATTGATACAGATACTGATGTTTTTGGAGGTAGAGGATTTTCTCATTCGAAACCCTGTTTCCAGACATCTAGAACTCACTAAACCTATCCTGTTGATGATCACCTCTAGAAGAAATACAGGCGCCAATGTGAATAATGGAATCAGAATGCCTTTGATTTATTTCATCTCGCTTCTGTATACTCATTTCCTTACTATGTGTTAGAAACCCTCACAGCCTGGTGTCTTAGGTAACCGTTCTGTTGAAATTTTGGCTGATCGCCACTTGTACTATCAAAATATTAATCACATCTTATCTAGAAACAAACAAAAATCTCTGAGACTCCTCTGGAAGCCATTATTCAAAACCTAATTTCCTCAGGCTTCTCTAATGATGCAGTGCAGTGGGTTAGAAAACGGCTTCCATAGCTTCGTCTGCGTCTGCCTCGTTGCCTCATATTTTTGCAGCACACAATGAGTAATGGTACGGCTTTGCTTCCCAAACAGGTTAAAGATGATGAAGCTCTATGCTAACCTACGGAGTTTTTCAGCGGGAATATCTGCTTGTACCCACGGGTCTTTCTGTTTTGCCCCCAAGAGGTTAAAAGCGGTTTTCATTCTCATCCATTTTATGTTTCCTGGATGTTGGCTCACTTTGCCTTAACATCAGTGTCTGCTAAGCAGCAAGTCAGCTTAGCTTGGCTGTGCCCTTAAAAATATGCATATGTTTGAGAAGAGAGGAGGAAATTAATCAGAGCCCCTGGCTTAAATGATCTCAATTCTCACTAGTACTATTGGGGTGTAATTAAGTCATGGTTTAATTCTTTCTATTAGGGAAATCTTACTCCTTTTTAACCAAGTTCTTAATGTATGGTCATAAAAGGTGAATTTAATCAGTAAGCAGTTTCATTAGACTTTGAATGTTGTTTGCTATTGGGGAGGTGAAGCTCATTATGCTTCCCAGGCTTGGATCCAGACAGACAACTTTTTATCATTAACCTAGTTTTCATCAAAGGAAAAATGTGCACACTGGGTACCACCTGTGAGAAGCATCATTTAAGAGGCCAGAGGTGAGATCCTCGAAAATTATGTCACCTTGCTTGTTTACCGGCCATTGTTCAGAGAAAACAAAAAAGCTGATAATTTAAAAATGGCAATTTTTCATCTTAAATACCTGTTTGATATTTTTTTAATGAGGAAAGGCAGAGCTCCAGAGAACATTCTCACAGGCAGGTAACAGAATAGCGTACTTTTATTAGGAGGGGTAAAAGAGACACAGAAAGCAAGAAAATCTTTTTAGAAACGTAATTAAATACTAAGTTTTCTTTTGCTGTAGGATGTTTCTGGCAAAACCAGAGTTTTATTGGCGGTCTTTCTTTATGTACTCACTCTGCATTAGCATGTTGGAGGCACAGGACCTGCTGGCATCATCTGGTTATGAATGCAACTGTGGGGCCCCAGGGAGGTTCCTGAGGTTCTGGTTGGTGGTTCGAGTCAGGACAGGTTTTCCTGTCTTTGGAACAGTCATTTGTCTTACACCAGGCCATAGGCACAGAATGATGGGTGGATTTCTATCCTAGGAGAGGTCCTTTGCTGTGTTCAAGTGCTTGGGATATTGAATGACAGAGTTGTTTATAGAGGGATGACAGCAAGAAGGCTGCTAGTATGAGCTGTTGGCAATCACATAGCCCATTTAGTCCTTATAATAACTCTGTTAAGGTTATTCTTATTATTACTGATACTACTAAAGCATGTTGACTTACATTGGCCGATGAGGAAAAAGAGGTTCAGAAAGATGAATTGGAAACCCAAGTGCCTTGATATAGATTAGATGCTGTAGATACAACAAACTACTCTTTTTTTTTTTTTTTTTTTTTTTTTTTAGCAGCTTATTGCATCCAGACAGGGTTTGAAATGGCTCTGAAAATAAAAAAGGAAGCAAGAACCCAGTAGTTGTGTGTGTTCCTGTTTCTATTATGGTTTGAAATTGAAGACAATTGGTTTGAGTCCTAGCACTGTTGCTTATTAGCTGCATGCCTTGGGCAAATGGCTTAATCTCTCCAAACCTTTATTTCCTTGTTTGTAAACTGAAGACAGTAATCAAATAGAATCCATCTCACTGGGTTGTGGAGAGAATTACAGGAGACACTTGAAAAGTGGTCCGAAGGGCACCTGCACAAAGTCAGCTGTTTGTAATTGCTAGCTAGTAATATTATCGAGATTACTTTGAGAATACACACTCTGACAATAAACCGAGGATGCTAGTTGGAAAGAGTGGCTGGGTCAGGTGAGTCTTTCACCTTGGAGTAACTGATCTCTTTCTCTGCATGTTAAGTTCTCGACACACTGCAAATACCTGTCTACACATGCACACAGTTTATATGCATGATTCTTAATTGCTTGGTAGGCATTATAAAAGGGGACAAGAGCGTTAAAAGAGGGTTTGACTTTTATGACAAAAGACTAAGAGTGCTGGCGTCGTTTTATTTCAAAGAGATTGTTTCAAGGATGCTTAGTTGTGTTGGAGTATTTAACATTATGAGAATTTTTAAAAAGCTTCATTTTTCTTCAATCTAGTTTAATATTTAAACAGAAGGTATTTAGTGAGGTTAGAAGGCAGTGCATTTATAATAAATCAGTGTGGCAGAGTTTTCCTTAAATAGCTTGAGTTTGAATCTGTCTTGATTAGTGGTGACATTAAAGAAATAGTAAATAACCAGTCTGTTCTTACTACTATCACCCCGGCTTATATCCCCTTATACGACCTGGTTTCCTGCTGTGTTAGAGCATCATCCTTAGTCCCTTCCTCCTAAAGTAGGCTTTGTTTGAGATGAACTTTGATTTCAAATGCACCTGCTCTCTATTGATGTTGGCTGTTTGCATTTATGAGTCTTTCTCCCTCACTGCTTACCTGCTACCCCAACCCCTGGCCTCACTTTCCATCTGGCCCTTCCCTACCTATGATAACACTCAATGGAGTGAGTGGCCATTGCCTATTTGGTTTTTGTTTCCCCTTAGACCTAATCTGAAATTTGCCCATCTCGTGTTCTGATATCCCAACTGCTTTTTCAAACAGGAGTTAGCAGAGTGTGATGACTCTATTTTAATTTGTGCTGAATATTCAGGGATAAATTCATAATAGGATTCTTCTGGCCTCTGCTGTTGGAAATACTCCAACAATGACACAGGATCAGGAATCAGTAGTATTTGCCAAGTATTTCCATTTCTAGCAAGGGAAAAATGATCTATTAAATATACTCCACGTTGACAAAAATGTCCCTGATTTATGTAAGTTGATCAATGAAGGTTAAAAAACCCCGTTAAGTAAGGTTTTCTATTTGCAGTGTTTCCTGACAAATACTTTTTCTCCAGATTTTAAGTGTGTTGTTATGAGTCAACCTTTATGTTTGTAAAGCCTTAGTCTTGTTAATAATGTATAACTTCCAAATGAATCATATAACTTATGCATAGCACTTGAATATGCAGATTTTATAATACAGTCTGAAGGCTCATATTTTTCGGTTTATTTTTAAAATGTTAAGTCTCATTTGCATTACATTTTATAGATATATTATGTACCATATAACCTCTACAAATCACAATCAATCTGGCTAGTGTCCCCTTAGGGTACCTTAATGATATGCTGTAGTTCTAGAATTCTTTTATGTGGATTTTTAGAAATAATTTCTCCTCTTTATTTTCCTTCTGAGGCATCTTAAAAATAGCAAAAAAATGGTTGCTTTGGAACCTACTGTTATAGATGCCAGTCTTTTGGAAGTGTTTCCAGATTTTTTTTTTCTTTTCTGGCCTTTTGAACATTAAGTATTACTGTAGAGTTATGCCCATTATCCATAAATGAATTTTCTCAGTGTATGTCTGTCTCTATGTACCTACCTACTTATATACTCATGCTTGAATGTGTCTATGTGCACCAATAATATGCCTGAAAAGTGGTTGAGTTGTAATTGTTTTAGTAGAGATAACTGAACCATTGATGTGAACTCTTTGGGATCTACAGCATCATCCTTAATGCCTGTGTCGTACCTTATATATAATTTTGAATGGCTTTTGGAGCTAGAAGTATCTCTGATTTCAAGCAGAGTGCCCTGCTAACCAAGACAGTCCCAGCCAGGACAATATCTCCTGGGTCCCAGGTTCACTCTGTTCTTGTTCCTGTATTCCTCATTTCCAGGCAGAAGGACCTATCACAGTCCTCTTTCCTGTCTCAACAGTTGCAATTGGTAAAGCCTATAGCAGGTTTACTTTTGTGTCCCATAGCATCAGCTCTGAGAATGTTAGACACATTGTAGATGTGATGTGTTGGAAATTTAAAGTTATGTTTTCTTGGCCAGGTGTGGTGGCTTATGCCTGTTATCCCAGCACTTTGGGAGGCAGGGGTAGGAGGATTGCTTGAGCCCAGGAGTTCAAGGCTAGCCTGGGCAACATAGTGAGAACTTATCTCTACAAAAAATCATTAGCCAGGCACAGTGATGTGTACCTGTAGTCCCAGCTGTTTGGGAGACCACGGCAGGAGGATCACTTGGGAGCAGGAATTTGAGGCTACAGGGAGCTATGATCTGTTCACTGCACTTCAGCCTGGGTGCTAGAGCAAGACTCTGTCTCTTAATATGTATCTATATGATGAAATATATAAAAATAAAAAAATATAAATATATTTTTGTTAACTCTGGCAGATAGCAAATGTTATTTCACTCACATTCATGTTGTAGAATTTTCCCAGATAATTTTGTCTAATTACAACTGATAATACTTCCTAGTTTACTTTAAAATATGCTGTCATTTATAAACATGTATGGTTCTTATGAAAATCACAACAATGGCCAAAAGATGATTTTACTGGGTTCTGGTACTTCATTGCACTGAATATCCTTTGAAATAAATAAACCTTTGGCTTTGACTTGAAAGTCTTATTTTTTCTAAAAAAAAAAAAAAAAAATCTAAAAAAAAAAAAAAAAAAACCTTTAATATCAGATTTTCTTATAGTAATACATGAACTTTCTTATTTCTGTTGACTTTTCTGAATTTGCTATCAAACTGTCAGCACATTCTGTGCCTTGGCAACTACATGTTCTTTAAAAAACTAAAACGTTTAACACTTCAGGTGTTAACTTTTTGCTTGGGATCACAGTGAAAATATTGATACTTTATTTGATACAGTTGGTAGCAAACCTTCCATTTGTATTTTATTGCTGTGTGTCTGGTAAAGATGTTCTCTAAGTTTGTGTGAAAGTGTAGTAGAAGGTTCAGGAACATACAGAACTTCAAGAAAACTGTGTATCTACAACAAGTTAATATTGGGAAGAGATTACTGTTTTGAGATGTTTATAGAGGAGGAAATAATATCTTGATATTTACTGAGATTACCAGTGCTTTTGCAAATAGAATAACTAGATCTTTTTGTAAACAAAAAGGTTGTCTTTAGTCTATATTGTGTGACTGTTGAAAATATTACCTCCTAACAACCTCATAAGACATGGAGCCTAGCTGTGGTCACTGTTGTGAGTATTTTGCTGCTGTCTTGCTGGCAAAAATCTTTGCATGTGTCCTTCTTCTGGATTGGCTACTATGTGATCAAGTCAACTGTCTGCTTTGGAATGGCAATATAATTTTAGGACATGTCATGACATAGCCAATTTTATCTTAAACATATTTAAAATTATTAAACTTTACATATTTAAAATAACATTACAGATATGTAAATTATGAAAGCTAGTAATAAATTGAAAATGTGAGCGCACACTTCCCAATTTAAGAAGCATTACTAACTTACAGTGCTTCTCTGTAAGCGTCCTGGTCACAATTCCTACTTCCCGATTGATAATTCCTATCCTGAATTCTTGGCTTATTCTCTTGCTTTCCTATTTTTTAAAAACCGCATACGAGTGTTTTACTTGCTTGTTTCTGAACTTTAAAATGATTTCACATACCATGATGTATTCTATTGCAACTTGCTATTTTACTTAGCATTACATTTCTGAAATTGATCCAGATTGACATTTATTGCTATAGATCATTTATATTCACAAGTATACAGCACTCTATTGTGTAAATATGCAGCAGTTTATGTGAACTACTGTTGATAGTCATTAGACTGTTTCTTTTAAAAATCATGCTGCTATGAACAATCTTGTATATGTCCTTCTGATGTACATGTGCAAGAATTTTTTTAGGGTTTATACCTAGAAGAGAAATTACTGAGCTGTAGAGTGTGGACATGCTCATTTTCATAAGCTAATACCAAATTATTTTCCAGAGTTTTCAAAGAAACATATATCAATTGCTTATATATGGAAAAAAGATATTTTCCAGGCTAACAAATACAGATTATAAGACAATGCCAAATATTTTCCAGAGTTTTCCAATACATGCTCTCAGTGATAACATGTAAGAATGCTGGTTGTTCCACATCTTTGCCATCCTCGATATTGTCAGGCATTAATATTTTTGCTTATATGATGGATGTAAAATAAAATCTTGGGGTTTTCATGAGCATTTCTCTGATTCCTAATGAGCTCAAATATCTTTTCATGTGGTTACTGGGTGTTTATCTTTCTTCTGGAAATGCTTCTCATTTGTCTGTTTGGTTGTCATTTTTGTTATTTTCTTTATTTTAGATGCCGTCAGTGACGTGTGCCAAGGACGTCTAAATTCCTCTAATTTTTGGCTTGGCTTTTCCATTCTCATTCTGGAGTTCTTTGAAAAGGCGTTCTTATAGTGGGAGAATTTGTCTGTCATTTTTCTTTGTAGTTAAGGCTTTTTTGTTTTTGTAGTTAAGGCTGTCTTGTAGTTATGACTCTCTGTGTGTATGTGTGTGTGTGTGTGTTTTAAAGAGATCCCTCTGTCTCCTGAGGTCATAGAGTTACAGTTTTAAAAATTTTCTCTTAGAAATGTCAAAGTTGGCTTGTTGCGGTGGCTCACACCTCTGATCCCAGTGCTTTGGGAGGCTGAGGCAGGAGGATCACTTAAGGCCAGGAGTTCAAGACCGGGCTGGGCAACATAGTGATACCCTGTCTCTACAAAAAATAAAAAAAAAAAATCTAGCCATGGTGGCTTGCAGCTGTAGTTCCAGCTCCTTGGACAGAGGTGGGAGGATCGCTTGAGCCCAGAGTCAAAGTCGCAGTGAGCTGTGATTATACCACTGCCCTCCAGCCTGGGTGACACAGCGAGACCCTGTTCCGAAAAAAGAATAAAGTGTCAAAGTTTTGCTTTCAACCTTTAGGTTCCTAATTCACCAAGAATTTCTAAATTTCCATTTATGTACTATATGGTGTGAGATAGATACATAATATTATTTTTTCAAAATTATATATAAACTACTATCCTAGCAGTGTTGATTGATTAGGCTGTCTTTGACCTTTGCCACCTTTGTTGTATGTGTGTTTCTGAGATCCTTATTTTGTTAAATTTGCTTATTTCTGTGCCAGTGTCATCTTGCTGAATTATAATAGCTTTTATAATAAATGTGATAGCTGTTAGGGCAATCCTAGCTCTCTTCTTCTTTGAGAACGCCTTGACTGGCAAATTTTCTCTCTGCTGGATGACTGGTGCCAGAGAAACAGTAATAGAATTAGAATGTCTATGTTGTTTCACTCATCTTCAGAGATATTTCAGATGTGAAGAGATATACTCTTAGAGCTTGTTGGACAAAGATTCATTAAAACCATGATCTGCTCATAAGGCTGATTATATTGTGTTGAACTCAGTCTTTCTCATTATATTTCTTATAGGCAAGCTTGAAGATTTACCAAGAAATTCAGAAGTTGGTATTAGATTTTACTTGGGATCACCCCAGGAAATTATTTATGTTTAGGAGACTAGGAATACCTTCAGAAATCCTTGAGATTGTTTTCTAGAAATGCGGAGGGAGAAGGAAGCAGAGGAGAAGAACTAGTATTTATTGGCGTCTATGAATAGCAATTGTTCCACTGAACTCTTTATCTGCGTTATTTCATTTAATGTCCCAGCATCTCTGGTATGGGATTCTTCTTGTCTTATAGCTGATGTGTGATCTGGGCTACAGACCCTCTCTGTCTGTATCCAGAGTGCACATTCTTACCACCCATATACCAGCTGCCCCACCAACTGGGTTGCTGGTGGTGCTCTGGGGCTAGCCAGGAGGAATGCCTAGAAGAGCTGAGGGTAGCCTTTTAGAGAGGAGATAACTTTCAGCAGACGATTCATCTGGAGAAGCGGGGGGGCATCTGCTGAGCTGAGTCTGAAGAACCTTGGCCATAGCCGGCAACATCTATTGTCTTTGCAGAGCTCTGTGATGGGACTAAATTCTGCCTGATTGACCAAGAAAAAGCAAAAGAGGGTCAGCATGTCCTTTGTAAGCCAGAAGGGCAGAGCAAGGTTTCAGACTGGCACTGGCTTTCTGATCAAATTTCAGGTCTTGACACTGCAAGCGATAAAGCTTTGACCCCTGGGTATGTTGTTAATGGGAGACCCGACTTACTGAGCCACGTCCATGTCATCCTGTTGGTAAGGGCTGTTCAGGAAGCTCAGTGATGAGAATTGGTTGTGAGTTAGAGCCTGGGACAATGGCCTGACGGGGAATGCTCCATTGGGTCCCCAGGTCAGGAAGGCGAGGCTCCTGGGGCTGGCTGGAGGACAGACGGGGGTGAGCACAACTCAGGTGAGGAACGACCGGGGAAGATTCCACGCTGCCTACCCCTAGCCCACAGAGCTTGCCTGTTCTCCCTCTCCTTTCAGCTGTGGACACTGGGCTGCTGGGTGTGACTTGTATTTCACATTTTCCCAGTGATTTGGACCCTGATTTATCTCTTGATTGCTCTCTGGTAACCGATTCTCCAGCCTCCTCATTTCCGGTACCCAAGTTGGCTTGATATCCCTTGGACGCTTTCCCAACTTTTGATCTTTCAGTGCAACTCTTCTTTTTCTGCTTAGTCTTTCTGGTTGGCTCAGATTGAAAAATAACCCAAATATATATATGTGTGTGTGTATATGTAAGTATATATATGTATATGTGTGTATATATATACACACACATATATACATACATATACATAGATATATGCTATTATGATATAATAAATATCAATATGTTAATAGTAATATGCTAACATTAATTATATCAATAATTTCAATCATATAATTAAATATATATCAATATTAATAATATATACTAATTAAATATATTTGATTATATAATTATAATATTTAATATATAACTAATAATATACTAATTGATAAAAATTGCTAACCCTCACTGAGCAGATTTATCCAATATGCTAAGCACTTTTATTATTTATTTATTTATTTATTTTTTAAGACAGAGCGTCACTCTGTCACCCAGGCTGGAGTGCAATGGCACGACCTTGGCTCATTGCAACCTCCGCCTCCCGGGTTCAAGCAATTCTCCTGCCTCAGCCTCCCAAGTAGCTGGGATTACAGGCACCTGCCACCAGGCCCTGCTAATTTTTGTATTTTTAGTAGAGATGGCGTTTCCCCAGGTTGCCCAGGCTGATCTTGAACTCCTGACCTCAAGCGATCTGCCCACCTTGGCTTCCCAAAGTGCTGGGATTACAGGCATGAGCCACTGCACCTGGTGATTAAGCACTTTTATACATTAACTTATCTCATCCTCACAGTAGCCCAGAAGACGGGTTCTAATGATTATTCCTATTTGAAGACACAGGAAAATTAAGTTCTTTACTCAAGGTCAACCTGTTGGTGAGTGGCAGAGTCAGGATTTGAACCCAGGCTGGGAGCTCCAGAGAGGCTCTTTCATCCATGCATGAGCTGTACTGTCACTCAAGGGACAGACCAGCAGATGTAGAAACTGTTAGGGTGTGTCAGATGAGAGGTGTTGTAGATGCTGTGACAAAGCTGGGGACAGCTGAGACTGTCACACATACAGTTGCCTCTGGTATGCCTCAACTAGAAATAAAGCAGTACATAGGACACGAAACCCATCAACCTGCACGTCCTGTGAAAAGCACCACTGCACAGTGGCTGCTGAATGCCTTGATAGGTCTAATGACTGTGCTGCATAAATGCAAAGTAGGTTCTGTGTGCAAACGGTTAAGAAATGGGATGATATAGTTAGTTGTGATATAAAAAGAAGGATTAATGATGACCGATTTTTTTTTTATCGGCAATTCCTGTAACAGCTGATTAGTTACGTGGTGGTTAATCCAGACAGACTAGAGTCACAGTCTTGCCATCAAGAAGCAGTGACTCACCATTGCCAGAGTGAGTGCGTGTTAAATTGAATTGCAGTCTGGTTGGAGGCAGCTGTGGTGTGGCCCAGCAAATGTGGTCTTGCATTTCTTTTTACATTATAAGACATTTGCTACATACAAAAGAATGTATGTTATGCGTATGTGGATTACGTGAGATGAAACTCCCTGGGGCTTTTTAAATTTTTTTATTATTTTTATTTTTTGAAATGGAGTCTCACTCTGTTGCCCAGGCTGGAGTGCAGAGGTGCAACCTGGGCTCACTGCAACCTCTGCTCCCCGGGGTCAAGTGATTCTCCTGCCTCAGCCTCCTGAGTAACTGGGGTTACAGGTGCCCACCACCGTGCCCGGCTACTTTTTGTATTTTTAGTAGAGACGGGGTTTCACCATTTTGGCCACGATGGTCTCGATCTCCTGACCTCGTGATCTGCCTGCCTTGGCCTCCCAAAGTGCTGGGATTACAGGTGTGAGCCACTGCACCTGGCTCCCTGGGGCTTCTTTCTAATCATATCCCCTGCTTCACCTCACCTTCCTGGAAATTGTCACCATCTTCTTCTTATTTCTCACCCTCCTGCTTTCCTTGATTTTTGCCACAGGAATCATGAATATATGGTTAAACAATACATTTTTAGATTTGCTTGCTTTTGAACTTTATACAAATGGTATCACATACTATATATTGTCTTTGGTGACTTGATGCTTCTAAAATACATCCATGGAAATCCGTGAATGTAGATGAAAATTCATTACAACGATGTACCAGTCCATTGTGTGGACATACACAATTTTAAAAATCTATTATAATAGTTTTTCCAGTTTTGGAGGTTGGATCCAGCTGGATATATTTGTGAGACCCCCAGAGAAGGCCAGGAAGATGTGAAAAGTAGCCAGAGGCCAGACATTTAGGCATTACAGGCCAGCATAAGGAGTGTGGATTTTGATTCTAAATCCACTGAGACTCCATCAAGGGATTCTAAATAGGGACCTGATATGATTGAACTTATGATTTGCTTCACTTTATCTTTCAGAGTATCCCATTTATCTGGCGAAACAGCCATGAAAACAGATAACTCTGGTTTAGTATGATAAGTGCAAGCAGTAGTTGGTTTGGTGATGAGTCTCTGCTCTTTGCCAACAAGATCCTGACTCAGGCCCTTCTGCATTTACCACCACAAAACAAGTCGGCTGTTAGGGACTTGCAGATTGGAGTAAAGTTATAAGTTACCACGAATCCTTCTCTTTTTCAAAATATATCATCCTAACTTCTTAACCCTTTACATGCAGAATGTACTTTGCATTGATTGGCTAGATTTATTAGTAGAATCCTAGGGCAAGCCATTCATGAAGCATTTGGTAGAGGAGGAAGAATCTGTAAGAAGTGATGAGGAAAGATTGCTTGGAGCAAAAGGACTAGAACCAGGAAAGCGGAATTGAGAAGGAGGCTGGCTTTCAGTATGTAAAGAAGGCAGTGACTGGCAGGATTAAATAAAGCCTATGGGTTTGCAAATTACAGATAGTCCTTTGGATTTACCAGTTAGAAGGCCATCAGTGACCTTTTGATAGTAGCTTAGGAAAGACATGGGCATGGAACCACTGAGCACCTAATGAAGGAAAGAGTATTGAAATGTTCATATGGCATATTCAGGTTAGGGGAAAGAGATTCTCAGGTAGTAAAGATAAAGCATATACATAGAAATGATTTTGGGGGACTCTTTGGAGATAACCTCAGAACGAAAGTAAAATGTTGCAGTGGAGATTTAGCCTAATCAAGAGACAGAGAGATGACTAAGTGATCTGCCCACACATGAACACAATATTTTGTCTCATCCTTTGTTCAAGTTAGAGACTCACCTTTGCTAAAATGCTGGTGACAAGGGGACAGAGGCCAATGAGAAGGGAGGACATTTATCTGTCAATGAAGGCAGCTGATACTAGAATTTTCATAATCTCTTAGAGTTGAGCTGACAAAGAAATTGCTTCATATTGCATATGAATTTCCAGACAAGTCAATGGTGAGAACTCTGATACTCCAGCTACATTAAGAGAAAGAGATTCCAAACACCGTAAGATCTTACAGTTAAACTGATCAGAATTTATGACATAGTCCTTTCCACGTATTTTGTTGCTGCAGGAAGCCTTCTGGGAGTACCTGTCCTAGCCTTGATGTGTAACCCTTGGGCAGGGTACGCCCAGAGTCAGGTTAGCTGCAGTGACCTGGCCTGCCACAGCAGCGGGGAGCTGGGGAAAAGCCTACATTCCAAGCAAGACTGAGTGTGGCTGCAAAGAAGGATGTTGGTTCCCAGGAGCAGAGGACCGGGGCAGGAATGAGGGGGTGGCTGAAGAGTGCTTCATCTCGCTGCTGTCTTAGGGGGACCGTGGCTCCTGCCCTTTCTCCCAATTATGAGATGAGAAGATGCTGACTCAGGTTTCTCTGCTCTACATGGTGCAAGTTTTTAAGTTTCCTCAAATTATGGAATACAATTGACAAGAGAAGAACTACTTTTCAGGAGCCATAAATAACCCTTATTAAAGCTTAATGTTATCAAGAGTGTATTTTTCAGAGACTTACATAACTCATTTTCTGTTAAATAATAGGCACAGTTGCATGACTCTTACGGTTTTGGCAGAATAAATAGTCTTTGACAGAAATAATACGTAGTCTACTTTTATTTAAAGTTAGATAACGATGGACTTTAGCTATGACCGAAGTACCATTTGAGGTACAATGGTGGACTTATGAATGGTCTAGAAGATCCACAACTTTGTGTTCGTACATTAATATTGATCAGATGATAATGCTTATATTTTTCTAGTATAAATTTATTAGTAGATTTTAAATTTTTTTAATTTAAAGTGTACAGAACTTACTATGGTTTTGCTGAAAGTGATGTCAGTTTTGTCTTTAGTTGAGTTGAAGTATATCTTAGTCCTTCTGTGAAGAGGACTAAGGTCTCTTTGACAGGGTCTTGCTCTGTTGCCCCGGCTGAGTGCAGTGGCACAATCACATCTCACAGCAGCCTCAAACTCTCAGGCTCAAGCAGTCTTCCTGCCTCAGCCTTCCGAACAGCTGGGACTGCAGGCATGTACCACTACACCTGGCTAATCTTTTATTTTTTGTAGAGGTAGGATCTACTGTGTTTCCCAGACTGGTCTCGAACTCCTGGACTCAAGCAGTCCTCCCACCTCGGCCCCCCAAATAGTTGGTACTACAGGCATGCACCACCACAGCTGGCTAATATTTTATTTTTTGTAGAGATACAGTCTCACTATGTTGCCCAGGCTGGTCTTGAACTCCTGGACTCAAGCAATCCTCCTGCCTTGGCCTCCCAAATTGCTGGGATTATGGGCATGAGCCACTACACCCTTTATACCAAAAATTCCTGAGCAGCACTATTACACAGGTGGTGTTAACATCATCAAAACATATTTAGATCTTGGCATATTTTTCAATATTGGCTTTAGTTACATTTTTGCTCCATATATCTAAAACAGAACTCATTATCTTTCCTGCACATGCTACTTTGCCTCTCACATTCTCTATTTCTAGCACCTTCACTCCTGGTCATTAGATTGGCAGCCCTTGGATTCAAAAGAAGCATCTCTGACTCTCTCTCAGTGCTCCTGTGTCAGTCAAATTACAGACTTTTGGGTACTTATGTGCAGTGGGGATACAAATACTCAGAAGGTAAGATTCCCTTCCTCATGACCTCCTGGTCTGGTTGGGACAGGAAGTGATGGTGTGTGGTTGCTTGTTCCAGTGCTATGGAAATTCCCAAGGCTATATCTCTCTGGGGCCATTAGACTTTTAGGTATAGACAACCAGTGAGTCCAAAGTGAGTGAAAGCCAATAAAGCATAAACATTTTGGCTCTTCCTTTGCTGTTTTTGTGCACCAAGGTTAGACTGCAACATAGCTCCTGGACAGTTCTGCCACACGGTCTTCACTTTGCCCTGAGTATAGCACCTTTTCCTTAGGTGCCTGGCTGGAGGATTTTATTGTCAGGATTGCCCTGACACAAATCTATCCCTGGGTCTTAGGCCCCTGCTTTCTTTGGTTTCAGGGGTCTGAGGGTTGCCCCTGCAGGCTCTCATGGGTCTACAAGCTGGGAGCTGATTTTTCCCTTGAAACCTAAAGCCCTCTTGTAGGTAAATGCTACATCCTGATCTGTGAAAGATGGGATATTGCCTTGCAGGGCTTTATAGCTGTGAAATAGAAAAGTGTTTTTCTCTCTCTCTTTCTCTTTTTCTGTGTTCCTTTCCCAGACATAATTACTCCCTGTGGCAAAGCTCCATGTTAGCACAGACAGTGCATTTAGCACTATTTTAACACAGGCACGAGGGTTATGTTTGCCTCTTTTACCACATACCATTCTGTACGTAAAAACAAGTCTGTGGTCCTGCGAGAGCCTTAGTACAATAATGAGAAATTCGTATTCCACTGTCAGTCTGATGCAGGGGCATCGTAGCGTCTGTTTAACTTGACTGAATTGAACACCTGGAGCTGTGTATTGAAATGGCTTGAATTTTTAACTTTTATGGTATCAGGGATCCCTAATTTTAGGCCAGATGCTTTGGTTTACATTTGCGTTTTTTCAACTTCGATTCCCAAGATTGAAGGATTTCTTCTGGCTGAGGATTCTGGGAGTTCCTTCTAATGGATCAGCAGAAGCAGAACAAGACCCACTTGCATAACAGGCCCCATCACTGTGCCAAAAAGCACAGGCTGACCTTTCCCTCATGTCCCCAGAAATCCCATCATCTTGATTGACTGTTGAAAACAGAGAGAAAAGGCTTCAAAACATAATTATTCGCATCTCCTTGTGGCCGTGGCATAGCCGGAGCCTGCAGTAAGTTTTCAGCATCTGGATATATTTGTGTCAAATGGCTGCAGAGCTGATAGGCTGCGGAGGCTGCAGCCCGCACTGAGCGGCCTCCAGAGATCCTTGCCCTGCCGGCCTCGAGCTCCTTCCTTCCACTGCGGCATTCTGAGGAGGAGACACATGCCTGAGAGCAGGTCTGGGACTTGCCCTGACAAGTAAAGGGAACCTGTGGAAGGGAGGTCAGCTTTCTGCCAGCTCAAGTCAAAGATAGAGGTGGCTGTGTTGAGTTTACAAAGTGAATCAATGGGACAGTTGGCATCCCTACCTCCCAAATTCAGATTAGACTTGTAGTAGAATATAGTGGCAAGAATGTCACATAGACTTTTCTTTTCTTTTTGAGATGGGGTCTCACTCTGTTGTCCAGGCTGGAGTGCAGTGGCGTGATCTCGGCTCACTGCAACCCTCCGCTTCCTGGGTTCAAGCGATTCTCCTGCCTCAGCCTCCCGAGTAGCTGGGATTACAGGTCTCTAGTAGAGACGGGGTTTTACCACGTTGGCCAGGATCTCCTGACCTTGTGACCTTCAATCTCTTTGCTGTTTGTGACACTGTGCATACTTCTCAATGATCTTCCTTTTTCATACTTGTGATCCGCCCGCCTTGGCCTCCCAAAGTGCTGGAATTATAGGCGTGAGCCACTGTGCCCGGCCGACTTTTTTTTTTTTTTTTTTGAGACAAGTCTCAGTCTGTCTCTCAGTGCGGTGGCATGGTCACAGCTCACTCTAGCCTCAGCCTCCCAGGCTCAAGTGATCTTCCCACCTCAGCCTCCTGAGTAGCTGGGACTACAGGCATGCACCATCACACCGGCTAATTTTTTAATTCTTTGTAGATATGGTGTCTCACTATGTTACCCAGGCTGGTATTGACCTCCTGGGCTCAAGTCATCCTCCCACCTCGGCCTCCCCAAAGTGTTGCTATTACAGGCATGAGCCATTGTGCCTGGCCCACATAGACTTGTAAATTATGAAATTGCTGTGGACAGAAAGCAGATGGCAGAATCACAATCTTCTGTGGCCAGAGAGACTTTGAGATTATTTTAAGAACCTAAAGTACATCTTTTAGAGCAGGGATTTCTTGGATTTGAATTTTTAGGTTACAGTTTGCTTTTTAGTTGTATTACCTGCAAAAAATCTTAAATCTCTTTGCTGTTTGTGACACTGTGCATACTTCTCAATGATCTTCCCTTTTCATCCTTTAACTTACTCCTCTCCTTGCCCAGATCACTAAAGTGGCATGACTCAGCCAGCAGGATTTTCATCATCCCCAGGCTTTGAGCAGCTAGTTTGAAAAACTGAAGTAGTTCTGGCCTCATCAACTGCTGTTTCAGGTGAAGGAAGGTCATTTTGCTCTGGCAAGTCAGCGAATGAGTATGTTACAGCTGTAAATATATTTCTCCGAAGGTGGTTTTCTAGCATTGTGTGCCTCGATTCGGTTGCTTAGTTAAAGTTCAGCATTGCTTTTCTTTTTGCCTATTCGTTTTTGGTTAATTAGGAAAAGACAGCATCTGTTATGGGTTTTGTTGTCTGGTGTAGATGACTGTTGAATCGGAGAAGACATTAGGTCTTGCAGTTAGCAGTTCGACCCTTCACAGCACAGGCTTGGGGCATGACCTCACGATGTGACCTCACTAAACATCACTATTTTATAGAAAATGGGGATAATAATTCTGATCTAACAATTTGGATTATTAAATGAGATAATACATGTAAACCTCTGAGCTCAGTGCCTGGCAGTTATTATTAGGTTATTTAACATGGAATCTTTTTTTTTTTGAGATGGAGTTTCACTCTTCGTTGCCCAGGCTGGAGTGCAGTGGTGCGATCTCGGCTCATTGTAACCTCTGCCTCCTGGGTTCAAGTGATTCTCTTGTCTCAGCCTCCCGAGTAGCTGGGATTACAGGTGCCCACCACCACACCTGGCTAATTTTTGTATTTTTAGTAGAAACGGGGTTTCACCAACATGGACTCTTAGATGACTTGATGCTAGGGAGTCTAGGGTTGCAGCATTATTTTGTAGATTCAGTGTGGACTGCCTTAATATTTTAAAAAATTTTTATAGGAGTTTTGTTTTATGTCTTTCTTTTTGTTGTTTATTGTGATAAAAACATAAAACATTAAATTTATCATCTTAGCCATCCTCAGGCATATAATTTAAAAGTGTTAACCATATCCACATTGTTATACAGTCAATCTCCAGGACTTTTTCATCTTGCAAAACTGAAATTCCATACTCATTTAATACTAATTTTCCCTTCCTCCCCCCTCCTCCTCCCAGCCCTTGACAACCACCTTTCTACTTTGTTTCTGTGATTTTGATTACTTTAGATACTTGATGTGAGTGGCATAATACAGCATTTGCCCTCTTGTGACTGGCTTGTTTCACTTAGCGTGATGTTCCGAGCTTCATCTATGGGTGTGGCATGTCATAGAATTTCCTTCTCTTCAGGCTTCATAATATCCCATTGTGTATATATTTATCTATATACATCCCATTTTCTTTGTCTCTTCGTCTGCTAATGGACATGTGGGCTGCTTCCACCTCTTGGCTATGTGAATCATGCTGCAGTGAACACAGGTGTGCAAATTATCTCTTTGAGATCCTGCATCTTGTATATGTCTTTGGATATAGATACTCATGTTGTGGATTAAATATGTCCCCACAAGATTCATAGGTTGAATTCCAAGCCCTGAGGTCATGGTGTTTGGAAGCAGCGCATTTGGGAGGAGATTAGGTCATGAGGGTGGGGACTCATGAATGGGATATAGTGTTCTCATAAGAAAAGGCCAGAGAGCTAGCACGCTGTCTTTCTGCCATGTGAAGACACAACGTAAAGGTGGCCGTCTGCCAGCTGGAAGAGGGCCTTCCACAGAAATTGACCATTCTGGCACCCTGATCTTGGTCCATTCTGGCACAGTGAGGTCTCTAACTGTGAAAAATAAATGTGTGTTGTGTGTAAGCTGCCCAGTCTATAACACCTTTTCATAGCAGCACAAACTAAGACAACCTAAAAGTGGGATTGCTAGATTGTATGGCAGTTCTGTTTTAATTTTTGAGAAAAGTCCGTACTGTTTTATTTTTATTTATTTATTCTTTTTGAGACAGGGTCTCGCTCTGTCACCCAGGCTGGAGTGCAGTGGCGTGATCTTGGCTCACTGCAACCTCCGCCTCCTGGGTTCAAGTGATTTTCCTGCCTCAGCCTCCCAAGTAGCTGGGATTATAGGCACCCACCGCCACGCCCAGCTAATTTTTTTTTTCTTTTTAATTTTTAGTATAGACGAGTTTCACCACATTGGCCAGGCTGGTCTTGAACTCCTGACCTCTGATGATGTGCCTGCCTTGGCCTGCCAAAGTGCTGGGATAACAGGCCTGAGCCACCATGCCCAGCCATACTGTTTCCTATAAGGGCTGCACCATTTTACATTCCCACTAACAGTGCATAGTGTTCTGATTTCTCTGCAGCCTTGCCAACACTTGTTATTTTCTTTTCTGTTGATAGTGGCCATCCTAATGGGTGTCAGGTGATATTGTGATTTTGATTTGCATTTCTCTTATTGAGGTATTGAGCATCTTTTTGTATGTTTCTTGGCCATTTGTATATATTCTTTGGAGCATTGTCTATCAAGTCCTTTGCCCATTTGAAAATCAGGTTTTTTTTGGTTGTTGAGTTGTAGAAGTTTCTTATTCTGGGTATTAATTCCTTATTAGATACAGTTGTCTCTCTGTATCTGCGTGTTCCTTATCTTTGGATTCAATTAACTGCAGATTGAAACTATTTGGAAAAAAAAGAAAATAAAAGCAATATAACAAAAAAAATACAAATAAAAAGTACTGTCTATCAACTATATAACATTCACATGGTATTAGATATTATAAGTAATCTAGAGATGATTTTAAGTATACAGGAGAATGTGCATAGGCTACATGTGAATACGACACCATCTGGTATCAGGGACTTGGGCATCCACTGATTCTGGTATCCATTGGTTCTGGAAGCAGTCCTCTGAAAATGCCGAGGGATGACTATATAAGATTTGCAGATATTTTCCCCCATTCTGTAAGCTGCCTTTTTACTCTGTTGACTGTTTCCTTTGATTTGCAGGGGGTTTTTAAGTTTGATGTAGTTCCAGTTGTTTATTTTTGCTTTTGCGGCCTATGCTTTTGGTGTCATATCTAAGAAATCATTGCCAAACCCATTGTCTGGAAGCTTTCCCCCTGTTTTCTTCTAGGAGTTTTACAGTTTCATGTCTTAGTTTAGGTTTTTAATCCATTTTGAGTTAATTTTTGTATATGGTATAAGGTATGGGTCCAATTTCATTATTTTGTATGTGGATATCCAGATTTCCCAGCACCATTTTGTTGAAGAGACTGTCCTTTCCCCGTTTTGTAGTCTTGGTACCCTTGTCAAAAGTCATCGGCCATATATGCAAGGGTTTATTTCTAGGCTTTCTATTCTGTTCCATGGGCCTATATAAGTTTCTGTGCCATACCACACTGTCTGATTACTGTCACTTTGTAGTATGTTTTGAAATCAGGGAGTGTGAGGCCTCGGTTTTGTTCTTTTTCAGTAGTTTTTGGCTATTTGGGGTCCCTTGAAATTCCATTTGAATTTTATGGTTTTTTTTTTTTTTCCTTTTTCTACAAAGAATATCATTGAAATTTTGATAGAAATTGCACTGAGTCTTGACTGTCTTAGATTTTATCGGGAAGAAGCTGTTTACCAGGCTTAACAAGAAATGGGAGCTGTTGGATGGAAAACATTTCTTTTGATGCAGAGGGGCTTGTGTTGCCAAGTGTGTGTTCTGATTGAGGCTCGATAAAAGAACAGCACAATTAAACCATGCAATGCAATCTGTGAACAAATTGTCTCCAGCTCGAAATGATGAAAAGAATATTTTAACAACTTTTGACTTGATTTAATGATCTAAACAGTGATTATTTCTTATTCTTGCTAAGAAATACCGGTTTTATGTGAAAAACCCTCAATTAACAATTTAAGATAGCTAATGACTAATGGAAATTTTTTCCAGAGGAAGAAGTCAGATAGGAGCTCTCTGCTGTTGTTGCTGTTGTTACTTGCCAAATAATATTTGCTACATTTTTGGGTCAGGTCCCTTAAGTGAGAATAAGTGGGTTTTGTATATCTAAGTCCCTAATTAACTACGGCGATGCCTTTTTGAATTCCTTCCATGGTCTTATCACCTGCAGTGAAGTAGGTGAAGTAGGCAGAACAGGAGTTTTTGGAAAATATTCAGTGTGAAGAGACTGAACTTAGAGAAGTCAGGTAATTTGTTTGAAGCCTGGTAGCTCACAGGGAGGGAGCCAAGACTTCAACCCATGCGTCACAATACTGCGGCCTCTGCTCTCTCCAGGAAAAGACCATTTTATTTATTTATTTTTTTTGAGACGGAGTCTTGCTGTCACCCAGGCTGGAGTGCAGTGGCGCGATCTCGGCTCACTGCAAGTTCCACCTTCCGGGTTCACGCCATTCTCCTGCCTCAGCCTCACGAGTAGCTGGGACTACAGGCGCCCGAGTAG
>NW_012101643.1:2013449-2068424 GCF_000951045.1 Mandrillus leucophaeus | reverse complement strand
CAGATGTATTTGGATTTCATTTTTATGTAACTCCCATTTCTTATTTTCCAAAAACTCTGGAAATGAGTTGCATATTTCCACTGATGTCAAAACTGACAAGTCCTTACAAAGAAGCACAAATATGATATAAAACACTATAAAACAAAAATATTGAGAGCAAGACTTTGACCAGATTCCAGCAGAATGTATTTGTTACATCTCTGTCACTTTTTTTTTTATCACTGCACTTCTAATAGTTTAATAAAAAGTCTCTTATGAAGAAAGGATTGCCTTTCTCTTGCGTCAAACGTTCTCATAACTTTCATTCTATCTTGAAGTTTTCCTTTTTTCTTCTAAACTTTGAAGAAACAGAATCCTTTTGATGTCTTTGAGTACTTGCCATTGATTGGAGCGCTTGGAAAGGAATTTTGCTTGGAAATAAATGTCTTTTCCCTGCATTCTAAATATTTCCTTTGCATAAATGTATTTCATTTCTTCTTTGCTTGACCTTGACATAGTTGCTGGCAGAGTACAGCAAGGAACTCTATGAATTTAGAGTTGCTTGGCTTCTACTAATTTGCTTTTCTTATCCTGGATATTCAGGACTGTCTTGGAGGGACCTGGATGAGAAATCTAGAGAAGAGGAGAGATTTTTTGGCTGTTGCAGTTCTGTCAGGCACAAAGTCAAGATTATTAATGAATTTATTATTCCTAATCCCTTTGTTGGACCCACCGTGCTATACATTGAGTGAGAAACAGCAGCAAGGAGCTCATAGTCTAGCCTCTGAGATTCCCTTGCAAGAGAGGCAGGCCTGGGAATATTGAGCAGTGGTGGCAAGTCCAGGAGAACAAGGGGCAGAATCCAGGGCAGGTGGCCGAGACAGGAAGGGATCGGTAGGGCCTAGAGCACTAGAAAGGCAGGTGCTGGGGTGTCAGAGTTAAGGAAATCAATACTGCCACCAATATAGACACTGCCCACCAGTGTAGACTCTGACCCTGACCCAGAGGCAGACCCATGCTTCTGTACTGAAGCAGGGGAGAGCGAGTGAGCAGGACTGTCAGAAGTGTTCTTGTGGGAGAGAAAGATGACAAAGCATCTTTGCTTCTCCTCGAGCCTGCCAAGAAAAGCCAGGAGTTTGAAGAGGTTTTAGCTGTAAGTTTCCAAACATGCTGTCTTCAAGTGAATCTTTCCTTGGCATCTAGAAAGGTGGCTGAAGAATAGTGGGATGAACCCTGGGCTAGAATTCTGCTTTGTATAGGAATTATCTGAACCTCCGTTCTTCATAGATGAAATGGGAATCTTAAGAATAAGAGGATGTGTGTGCACAAGTGGCTCACACAGTGCCTGGCATCTATTAGGTTATTACTAAATGTTTATTCACTGACCTGTATATAGGTATGTTAAGATTTTTCCAAACTCTTTTAGCTCTTTTAAGTTATTACTCAAGTTGTTAGGTTCATGCTCATAAACATATTTTCTTGTAATTTTCCTAATATGTTTACTTTTACTAGAAAAGTTGAACGTGCTCATTGTATATATTTTGTAAAATATAAAATACAGAAAATACAGAAAATGCAGAAAAATAAACTTCCATTCTTAAAATTAATTTAAAGTGAAAATTTAATGACCTAATATCTTGGCACTTAGCAATATCCAGTGCTAGAATTTGTTGCTTCTCCTTCAATCTATTTTTTTTTTTTTTTTTTTGAGATGGAATTTCACTCTTGTTGCCCAGGCTGGAGTGCAGTGGTGCAATCTCGGCTCACCGCAACCTCTGCCTCTGGTGTTCAAGTGATTCTCCTGCCTCAGCCTCCTGAGTAGCTGGGATTAAAGGCATGCATCACCACGCCTGGCTAATTTTGTATTTTTAGTAGAGATGGGGTTTCTCCATGTTGGTCAGGCTGGTCTCGAACTCCCGACCTTAGATAATCTGCCCACCTCAGCCTCCCAAAGTGCTGGGATTACAGGCGTGAGCCACCACCCCTGGCCTCCTTCAGTCTTTTCTATACATTCATTAGGAAGTGTTCTCTATTTGCCTTTTGCACATATGTATGTATTTATTGAAGGAGTGTGAATTAGTGGTTAACAAGTATCGTATTTGGCACCAAATCGACATAGGCTCTAGTCTAGTTATTGTATACTCTTGGATTAGCTATTTGTCCCCTTTTGTCCTGTTTCCTCATCAGTAAAATGAGGTAATACTGCCTACTTCATTGTGCAGAAATGAGGAATAAATGAGATAATATATATGTAAAGCGCTTAAGAAAATACCCGGGAAGTAATGAGCACTCAACCGATGTTAACACTGCTTATTATTGTTGAATTGTGAATATTAATGATGAAAACAATTATTTGGGAAAGGTGCTTTATAATTTCAGTCTTAAAATATCCAGTGATCTTAGTATGTCTTGTCCAGCAGGTTGTAAAAGATTTGGGTACTGAAGAGTTCCTGAAAGAAATCCATGTGACCTTTTAAGGACACCATAACAGTGCTTTACTTTTTATAAGAAATCATTAATTACAAATGTCAAGTAAATGGCAGCTTAAGAAACAACTGAGTATATTGTGGTCTGGGTAGTGTCCTTTTGGTAGGCTTTTCATGTTCTGGTAACGAATTATCTTCAGAAGCTTTTTAACTACAATAAATATATTGAGACAAAGAAAATTAAAAAGAATTGTTGAGTTGGATAACTGGGGTAGAACATGGAAACATACTTATCTGGCTCTGTAATAATAAAATTGCCTTCTATGTTTTATGGTATACCTTGTGCTTTTCGAAGTGTTCTCTTTTGCGTTATCTTATTCACTTCTCCACAAAATTCTAATAGCTAGCTAAATATTAAAATGACAATCTCTAATTTAAAATTTTTCTTCTATGTCTTTAAAAATGTTCTAGGTTTTACTTTTCACAATTGCTTTTTGAATCCACCTAGAATTTATTTTGGGAGTTAACTTTATTTTTTCCATATTGATGGTGATTTATTTTTGTTCATTTTTACCCTGATTATTTTATATGTCAGCTCTGACATGTGTCAAATTGTCATATACTTATGGATCTCATTTGATCTTTGCAAGTCTGGGCCAGTATCACATTATTTTAATAACTATGGCTTTACGATAAGTCTTGATGAGAAATACTCTACCTTGCTTTCATTTTTAAGATGTTCCTAACTATTCCGGGGTACTTTGCATTTTGATACAAACTTAAGAATCAGCTTGTCAAAGTCTGTAAGATACACAGTTGGTATTTTAATTGGAATGGCACTGAATTTTTGTATCAATTTGGGAGCAGTTAATAACTTTTTAATATTGAGCCTTTCTATCCATAAACATGGTATAGGTCTACATTTATTTTGTTCCTCTTTAAAGTAACTGATAAAATTTTCTAATTATATTCATAAATTCTTATGCATCTTTTGCTATTTATATTCTTAAGTGTATCTTTTTTTCTTGCTGTCATGAATGGAATCTTTAAAACATATATGTTCTGCTTGTTCCTGGAGTATATTAAGCAAAGTGATTTTTAAAAATATACTGGTCTTATATTTAGCTACCTTGCTGAATTGTCATTCAAATAATTTGCCGAAAGATTCCATAACCAATCATATTGTCTGTGAATAATGTCTTTTGTAATCCTCATACCTTTTTTGTTGTCTTGTTTCATTGTACTAGCTCATACCTTCAGCACAGGGTTCAATAGAACTGGTAAAAAGTAGGCATTAACTATGATGTTTGCTATAGGATTTCAATATACTTTATCAAGTTAAATTCCCATTCATCTCAGATTACTGAGTTTTCATAAATTGGTGTAAATTTTATTAAGTACTTTTCTACTTTCACTGAACTTAATTTTCTTTGTCTTAATCTCTTCATTCTATATTTCTTAATTATGTAACATGTAATATTCAGATATTGAGGCAAAGACTTTTCCAGATGAAAAAGACCTAACAGTTTTTATCACAATGAGGAAAAGAAACCAATATGATTAATTAGACAAATTCCTGAAAGATGCACTTATGTGGGTGTGGTGATAGGAACATATCATAGTTGATGAGGAGATCGGAAGTGATGTCATCCTGTAGGAATGAGGGTGGTAGGGATTGCATAGGGAGCTTGAAGAAGTGGTGAATGTCTGAACTGCAGTGGAGGGAATAGGAAGCAAAATGAATAAAGGTAGTGAACAGCTACAGTGTACTTTAAATTACATTTTTAATAGCAGCTGTTGGTAGAGTCTTAGCAGTCCTGCTCCATAGCTGGAGTTTGTGGGCAGAACATAGGAATTCAGGTAGTTGGGTTGATCTAAGGATGTGAGTTTGCAAGCTAGTTGTAGCATAGGGGAGGGAACTACTGAGGGAACTGGTTTGAAAAAGCGGCTGATTTGGTCAATCATAGGTTGGGGGGGATGTGCTACTTAAGGAAGGAAATGAAACAGGAACAGGTCTGATACACATGGACATATTTTTGCTAATGAGGCAGTGGGAAAGATGGAAGAAGATTAGGATCAGATGGGGGAAATCCGAGTAGAACATTTCAGAGAGAATGGCCCAGTCCGAGTTATGGCCGTGCATTTTGGAGTTTTTGATAGAATGGTTTCCAGAAAGCACTGTAGCTGAGTCAGTTCTGGTCAGACTGCCTGAAAATGAGATGAACCACGTGTTCTCGGCTGTATTAAATACAGTTTTATTACTGCAGGACTATTTAGTTTATGTGTCGAGTCTACTGAAGTGTGAGCAATTATACAAATGTGTTGCTATCTGAACTATGCCTCATTTTCATGAAATGTGGTATGTGGTGTTATAAAATCCTTGCATTTTATAGCGATTAGATTTTTAGTAATCTTTTTAAGTATGTTTGAATATAGTGTTTCCTTGATTTTTTTTTTTTTTTTGGTATGAAAGTATTTTCCTTTGAATTCCTTATTGTGTGCTAGTTTGTACCTCTTTAGCATTTAGGAGAAATGGTGAAGGAGAAAATCTTTGTTTCCTCAAATAACTTTTCACTCCGAGAAATGTTGAAAAATGTGAAGAAATAGATTTTCAACCTGGGGAATTATTTATTCCTGGCAATTTGGCATGAACTTGACTGCTCTTAGGAGAGACTATAGTAAGTGGTAAATAAATAATCTTCCCATTGGATTCAGCAAAGGTCAGAATCTAATGAGGATCTAGACTTTATTTTGAAAGCCACAATTTTTAGGGCCTTGGAAAACTTGCAAAGGATTCAGAAAATCACTATGGAAGAAAAATGTTTTAGACATATATATTCTTATTTTTTTTTTATTTTCTGGAGAAGTAATAGTTCATGTTTGAATTCAGAAAGATTTTCAACAACTTGAAAAATTATAGGCTAACCACTTCGGCTGGGGTTTCTTCATTTGCACTAAGAAGGTAACAAACATAATTAAATTCAGGTCAATGTCATGAAAATTTTTGTCTGGTTCACCCAGTGATGATCAGTTTGATAAACACAAACTTCCTAGGTGGTTCCTTCCCAGGGTTCTGCAGAGCGTGTGAAACAAAAGTGAGATACGGTTTTTGTCTTCAAGGAAATGTTGCTATCAGGATGGAGGTGAGACATTCTGTATTAGGGTTCTCTGTAGGGACAGAGCTAACAGGATAGATGTATATATGAAGGGGACTTTATTAACGAGTGCTGACTCACACAGTCACAAGGTGAGGCCCCACAAGAGGCCGTCTGCAAGCTGAGGAGCAAGGAAGCCAGTCCAAGTACCAAAGCCTCAAAAGTAGTGAAGCCCGCATTGCAGCCTTCAGTCTGTGGCCGAAGACCCAAGGCCCCTGGCAGAGCGCTGGTGTAAATCCAAGAGTCCAAAAGCTGAAGAACTTGGAGTCTGATGTTCGAGGGCAGGAAGCATCCAGCATGGGAGAAAGACGGGAGCTGGGAGACTCAGCAAGTCTTGTCTTTGGATCTTTTTCTGCCTGCTTTTATTCTGGCTGTGCTGGCAGCTGATTAGATGGTGCTCACGCAGATTGAGGGTGGGTCTGCCTCTCCTGGTCCACTGACTTAAATGTTCATCTCCTTTGGCGACACCCTCACAGACACACCCAGGAACAATACTTTGAATCCTTCAATCCAATCAAATTGACACTCAATATTAACCATCACACATTCATTGGTGAAAAATTAGCAATATGAAACAGCATATGGTGGCATAAATTCTCAGGATTCTTTCAACTGTGGATCTATGAAAACTAATTTTATATCTGAAAACATCTCATATACGTGGAAAAGGCTGAATATTAATGTTTCCTACTAAAAATTAAATGATATGTCATCTACACTGATATTAAATAAATTCCAAATTGTGCCAATTTGAATTTGCATCAGAAATGTTTGTTAATTAGCTGAGTTTAGTTTATTGTAATAAATATTTCTGTAGTACTTGCTGTATACCTGTACTAAGTTCTTTATAAGTGATAACTCATGAAACCTGTCATGGGGACTCCATGAGATAGGTCTGTTACTATCATCACTCTTTTGAAGATAAGGAAACCAAAGAGGTTGAGTAATTTACCCAAAGTCACATACCTAATATGTGAAGGTGCTAGGATTTGAATTCTGCCAGGCTGCCTTAACCAGGCTATGCTGCCTCTTTATTGTTTACTGTCTCTTTGCAATTTTATCCTTTAACTGCACCCCCATTCCATTCTTTTTTTTTTTTTTTTTTTTTTTTAAGGTAGAGTGTTTCTCTATTGCCTGGGCTGGAGTGCAGTGAGCATGATCTTCGTTCACTGCAGCCTCCACCTCCCAGGTTCAAGTGATTCTCCTGCCTCAGCCTCTTGAGTAGCTGGGATTACAGGCACTCACCACCATGCCTGGCTATTTTTTGTATTTTTAATAGAGATGGTGTTTCACCATATTTGTCAGACTGGTCTCGAACTCCTGGTCTCAAGTGATCTGCCCGCCTTGGCCGCCCAAAGTGTTGGGATTACAGGCGTGAGCCACTGTGCCTGGCCCCATTCCATTCTTTAATGAATGAAGTAGAAGTCGATACTAATCAGAAAATAAGTAGGAAAACTGCGGATTCTGGGAGGATTACTTTTGCCATTCTCAGGCATATTTTTAATAATGGTGAGCAAATTGATACTTTGGGTTGATACCCCTCTTCTCTGGCCGAATAAGATGGACAGAAACCATAGAAAACAGCATAGTACGTTTTCTATAATAGTCATATAATTTTGAGTGCATATTTCTTTGAATTTGGTTTAAAGGAACCTCAAATTTTCCATCGATTGCTAAAGTTATGCTTTCTGTGACTGTCTACTTTGGTTTTGATTCTCTCAGTTGTTTGCTTAGGAGTCTTATCCAATATAGTGATGGAGCTGGGGTATCAATCATTCAGGAAACTGCCTCCATCAATGTGTCAGTCACATAAGAGTAATCAGTGTAGGGTTCCCAAATCTCATGATTTCTATTCCTTCTGCTGCGCCTATGGCATGGGATGACAGTTTTGGAAAGACAGTAAGGGTAATTATAAGAAACATCAGAGTATCCTTTTCTTGAGTTCTGATTTTAAAATAAGCTTCATTTAGCCAAGAATTGACAATGACTAGACCAAGACATGTTTGACCTGTGTCTGTCATTGGCTTCCTCAGTAACTGAATGAAGAAATCAACCTCACTTGTTGATGCCTGTTAAGTTCTACAGTCTATTAGTGTCACATTGAGGTCCTGACACTGCCCTCACTATTATTCAAGGTCTTGTTTTACTGGGAGAATGTGATCTCCACAGCTGTCAGATTTTTTTTTTTTTTTTTTTTTTTTTACCTAACAGTTCTGGTCAGGTATGTTGATTTGTAGTAACATCAGATGAGATGCACACATGTGAGTCCAGACTGAAATAGCTTTGTGAGCCTTGCTCTGAAATCTCATTTGTGTTTTTCCGGCCATTTCCAGGGAAATTGCAGGCAGACGTGGGTAGGATGTTTTTCTTCTAAAAGCTCGATGTATTGGATATGAAATTAATTATTGGCGCATAGTTTCAGTGCGTAGAGTAATTTAGGGAAGCCCATTGCACAAACTGGCATTAGCATCCTCCCCACCTCCTTTTATCATCGTCATTATCATCATCACTGAGGTTGGAAAAAAAGGTACTACCTTCTGGGTGGAATTCTCATTGAATGAGGGGCTCCCTGGGCTGCTGAGGCCTCACTCCTCCTGTGGCTCTCTGATGAACTCTGGCATTGGACTCTGGTCAGGAAGGCCGATGACAGTCCCGTTGTGGGCTCCTATTATCTGTTGGAGATGGACTGGAAGATGATATATATTCAGGATTTGTTTGATAGGCACCATTTGATTCTATCTGAGTTATTTTATCATATCTACTGATATCCTGAATTACTTGCCATATGAGTCAATGACAGGCTATCTCAATTTGGATGGATTTTCTCAGAGAAGAGAAAGGCAGCTCTAGATAAATATGAGTGCAAGATAAAATGCTCATAGAGAAATTGGAGAAATAGGGCGGGGGTAGACAGAAACCTTAATGTAGGATTCAAAAGATGCTGTTTATTATTATGAATTTTATTATACACAAAAAGTTTTATCCTAACATCATTAAAATATGATATTTACTTATACGATTTGCATTAACATTTTCCTCAAGGTAGACATGTGTGCCTGATATGCCTATGAATATATTTTTGTGACTGATGATAGTCTTCCATTTCTTTGTCATTCATTTCTTACTGGAATCTCTTTTTCCACCTCTTTTTGAGTCTGAGCACTTGAACACGGGAATAGATTTGATGGTCACTTAGCAAAATCTCAATTTCCCTCAGTGCATTTCTTTTACAAATTATATCTGTACTTTCCTTTAAACAACATTTTTTTTTCAGTCTAGGTCTTGCTCTGTTGCCTAGGCTAGAGTGCAGTGGCACTATCTCAGCTCACTGCAACCTCTGCCTCCCGGCTTCAATTGAGTCTCCTGCCTCAGCCTCTTGAGTAGCTGGGATTACAGGCGTGCATCACTGCACCCAGCTAAGTTTTGTAATTTTAGTAGAGACATGGTTTTGCTATGTTGGCTAGGCTGGTCTTGAACTCCTGGCCTTAAGTGATCAACCCACATCGGCCTTCCAAAGTGCTGGGATTACAGGTGTGAGCGACCGCATCCGGCCTTTAACAACACGTTTTTAATGGAAATCTTGTTCTGAACAGTTTTCATTCCGGCGTTCTGAAGATGGCATCTGCATCTTCTGAGCATGCTTCTTCCTCAGTCGTTTCCTCTGGGCTCTGATCTCTTTGCTTTATGGTGGAAAGGGTAGAAAGGAGGGAAAGGAGAAACTGGAACCAGGAGGGCAACATGGTGAATGCTCAGCCCTTCCAAACAACATAGTCACCATAGGAACAACTTTCTAAAGTAACATGATACAATTTTCTTGGAAAGATAACCTGTTTGCCATTCTTGGAGGCAGGGGAGGCAGAGGCCCAGACATGCTGCGGCCCAGACAGCAGCTTCCAAGCAGATGGAGTCTGCACCCACCCAGTTTGGACAAAGAAGCCCCCATACACCCTGTGGAAAAGATTTCCAGAAGCTATTGTGAAAAAACCACCACCACCACCATACACACACACACACCACCCACCCACCAACACTAGAGAGCATTCTTGAGTCTGATTTGAAAACTAGGGTCACATGTCATCAGGTCGTTTTGTGTATTAAATGGGTGTTAATACAGATAGGTTACTTAGAACAGTTCCTAGGGTATAGTAATTGTGTGAGTTTTGGAAATTATTGTTATTATTGCTGTTTAGTGTGTATTATTCTTAAATGCTTATAAAATGACAATATCTGATGTTGGCTAAGTGGAGGAAATTAATATTTTCATACATTGTAGATAAGAGTATATATTGGATCATTATTTTGGGAAGAAAGTTTTACAGTATGTCTCAAAAGTCTTAAACTAAATGAAATCTTTAATAAATAAATAAAATTCTACTTTTGGCAATTTAACCAATAATCTAGACAATTCCTTGCCCCAGTGGATATTCATAGCAGTGTCACTTGCAATGGTAAAACGTTAGCAAAAACTTCACCTCCAGGTAAAGAGGTGGTTTGAATTTATTCATTTAATTTCATTTACTCTCTAAGCTTCATTAAAACTGTAGTAATTTTTTTTTTTTTTATTGGGGGAAAACTTATACCAAGGAAAATATACATATATTCAATGGAAAATTTGATGAGTTTTGAGAAATGTATACACACGTTACCAAGCTCCCAATCGAGAAAATCTGCATCGTCCTAGAAGGTGTCCTCTTGCCCTGTTCCGTGCAGTCTCCACCTCCATGGACTACACTGTTCAGATTCCTCTGACCATAGATTAGTTTTCTTTGTTCTTGGACTTCACATAAATGAAATCATACAGTGTGGGCTCCTTTGTGTCTGGCTTCTTTCATTAAAGGTGCTATTTCTGAGAACCCATTCATATCGTTGTTTTGTTTTGTTTTGTTTTGTTTTTGAGATGGAGTCTTGCTCTGTTGCCCAGGCTGGAGTACACTGGCACAGTCTTGGCACACTGTAATCTTCACCTCCTGGGTTCAAGTGATTCTCTTGCCTCTGCCTCCTGAGTATCTGGGACTACAGGTGCCCGCCACCACGCCCAGCCAGTTTTGTATTTTTAGTAGTAGACGGGGTTTCACCGTGTTGGCTGGGATGGTCTCAAACTCCTGACCTCAGGTGATCCACCCGCCTCGGCCTCCCAAAGTGCTGGGATTACAGGTGTGAGCCACCGCGCCCGGCCATATCATTGTTATATCAGTAGTTATTCCTCTGCTTTTGATTCCCGTATCCTCTGTCCCTTTATTGCTGAGCAGTGTTCTGTTTTTGAATATACTAGAATTCATTTACTTTCGCATTACTGATACTGTTGTTTGTTGTTTTTTGACTGTCATGAATAAAGCCGTTTTGAACATTCTTGTTACCAAAAAAAAAAAAAAAAAAGAAAAAAGAAAACTAGGGTCGAATCCTACAAAGGCATTCAGGTGACAGGGTCCCATCCTAACAGCCATGTCAGTAGGTCTCATCACACCTGGGAAAATGCTCCATTCCCCATTCCTTAGCTCTGGTTCTGGCTTCAGACTTCACTCTATATTGGCGGGGTTTTAAAGCCAGAGGGGCCTTTATCCACTTACTCTTATGTACAGATCTGAATATGGAGGTAAGGAGGGGCAAGTGACATGTCCTAAGTCAGAGGAGATTCAACAAGAAAACCAGACAATCAACGACTGAGCCCTGGCGTATGCTGGGCATTGGCGAGCCGTGGGGATGTGGAGATGTGGAGATGGAGAAAACAGAGTCCCTTCTTCAAGGAGCTCAATCCGGCAAGGGAGGCAGATTCTTTGCAGGCAGGACCAGGCTTCCCTGCAACAGAAGGAAACTAACTCAGGGTAATGAGCCTCAGCAGGGACGGGCCTCCACACTGCCCTGAGAGGATCGTGTGTGGACACAGGGCTGTGGCATGGCCCCGCTTTGAGTGGCTAGCTGTGCCGTAGGGCCAGGTGGGGCCTGGAGTGGCCTGAGCTAGAGGCTGGCACCAGCTCCCCCAGGGAACTGCATAAGTAACGTTAGCCTCTATTTGCACAGCAAACTCAAGGACATGGTTTTCGGGAACACAGGCTGTATGTACCCCTCCCCCAAGCCTAGCGAATGGGCTACCCTGGTTGGTGGGCCCTTGTTTGTGACAGAGTTGGAACACTCCGCAGGGTTCCGAGTGCTGAGTTGTGGCCCACAGGTAACTGGCAAGTGGAGGCAGAGCTGTGGAGCCCTTGGGAGCCACGGAGGGCCTGCTGCCCGTCACGAAATGCTCTCTCAGCAGCTGCTGGCCCAGCTGTGGGCAGCCATACAAGCTATTTACAGCATCCTGGGACAGGTGCCTGCAAACCTATGGATGCCGTGGGGGATCCGAGTGTTCAGTGTCACGGTGGCCTTTGTGGCCAAGAGACAACGTGCGATCAGGAGGGAAGAGCTGGCCCAGCAGAATTTGATCCAGGGTGAGAGCCACAGAAACGTCAGAGGCAGGATGGGGCTGGCACCCAAGGCTGGTGGTGGCCTCACATCACCTATGCCCGAGGCCAGTCCTGGATTGCCCCAAAACAATTTCTTTACTCCAAAGAAATGCAAAGGAGTTAAAAAGTGAGAGCCCAAATCCAATCTGTGCTCAGGGGCCAAGGGCACAGCTGGAGAGGGAGCTCCTGCAGCTGCAGCTGAGGCCCCCGGTCTTCCTGCACTGGGCAGAGAGCCGTGATGGGGCCTCAGCAGGAGTGCACGGAGGAGGACGCCTACTGCCTGGACGTGGACCAGACGCTTGGCAAGATGCAGGACAACTGGAAGCCGTGAGTCAGACCTGCAACTGGCTCAAGAAGACTGCACAAGACCTGGCCTAGGGAATGGAGAAGGCCCTACCAATTTCCAGCGGGAGATCCTCTTCCACGAGGAAATGGCTCAGGAAGGGTCGAAGGCTACCGGGTCCACCACGAGAGTGCTCCAGGAGCTCTGGGAAGAATATGACTCCAAGAGGCAGAAGCTGGCTCACTGGGAGGCCAAGTTCCAGCCTTTCTGGACCAGCGCGTTGGCTCCCAGGGCTCCAGCCGCAGTCCGCAGGACCTGGAAGTGCCAGGGGTACCGTGAGCTGCCAGGACCCCCAGGAAGAAGGTGAGTCATCATATGAGGGCTTGGGTCCAGAGCACCTGCCTGTTTGATTCAATTTTCCCCGCAGCCAGGTCCTGAACACCCAGAAACTCGGCCGAACGTGAGCCTGAGCTGCTCCCTCGGAAACACTTTTAATTCTTGTTAGTTTAGGTACCATTTATTAATTGAAACTGAAATTGTTCTTAGTGAAAGTTGGATAGATGGCATTAGGAGTGTAAGATACTGTTTTACCAATAAAGATTGTTGGATATAAAAAGAAAGTTTTTCACATTTATTTCACTGTAATAATGCAAGTACTTCTATTTGCATTTGTGTCAAATTACATCCCTATACATACAATACTAAGAGAGTTGTTTATATGTTCACAGATACACTTGGCATTGTATCATACTATTATATTTATCTCATAATTTAAATGTTAAATAATATTGTGTCATGTAGATATGCTGTAATTTATGAACTTACTTCCCTATTGTGAACTATTTAGTTTGTGTCCATTCTATGGCTATTAAATACTGCAAATATTTAATATTTTAAATATTAAAATAGTGTCCAATAGTAGTCACCAGTCTACTATTGGACACTATCCCAGACATTGCATTTTTGTGGAAGAAGCCTAACATTGAAAAGACTACTGATAATGAGTTCCATGGGACTAGCTGTTACCGGAAAAGTTGTTTTTGTGAAATATTTTATGTTAGTTTACCTAACTTCCTATGAGAACTGTCCTTTCAAAATGTTCATAACGGGCTATAGAACAAAATCTATGTATTCGCTTGCTGTGGTTTGAATGTGTTTCCTCTAAAATTCAGGTGATGCTTGGCTGGGTGCAGTGTTTCATGCCTGTAATCCCAGCACTTTGGGAGGCCAGATCTCTTGAGCCCTGGAGTTTGAGACCAGGCTGGACAACATAGTGAGAACAAAAAAAAAAAAAAAAAAAAAAAAGAATTAAAATTCAGGGGTTGCCAATGCAATAGTACCAAGAGGTAGGGCCTTTAAGAGGTAACGAGGTGATGAGAACTCCTGCCTTGTGAATGGGAGGAAGGCCTTTAACAAAAGTCTTCATGGCCAGGCACGGTGGCTCACGCCTATAATTCCAGCACTTTGAGAGGTGGAGGTGGGTGGATCACTTGAGGGCAGGAGTTTGAGACCAGCCTGGCCAACGTGGTGAAACTCTGTCTCTATTAAAAATACAAAAATTAGCTGGCCATAGTGGTGGGCACCTGTAATCCCAGCTACTTGGGAGGCCGAGGCAGGAGAATTGCTTGAACCCAGGAGGCGGAGGTTACAGTGAGCTGAGATCATGCCATTCACACTACAGCCTGGGTGACAGAGCAAGAAGCTTCATGCAGCCTTCATCCTCTTTTGCCCTTCTGCCTTGTGACCATGCAGTAAGAAACCCTCACCAGATGCCGGCTCCTTGATTTTGGACTTCCCAGCCTCCAGAGCTGTGAAAAAATAAGTTCTGTTCTATATAAATTACCCTGTCTCAGGTATTTTATTTTAGCAAAATGGACTGAGACACCACTACTATCCTCTAAAACAATTTTCATCCTTTTCAGCCTGGCACATAACTGCAAAACAATAGTATTAGGTTGGTGCAAATGTAACTGTGGTTTTTGCAATTACTTTTAATTGTAATTAATTTTTAATTAAATTAAGTAAATTAATTTAATACTTTTAATTTTCACCTTAGATGGGGTCTTTGAAACTAGCTGGAGAGTATTGGGTGCTGAAAAGAGTGTAAGGATTCAGATTTGTTCCAGGTGAGGCCCACATAGCTTTCACCCACTGTACCTCCCAGGATGGACTGATGTTGGTTGACCAGGGGAAGTCATGGTAATAGCTCATACACGTGGGCCCATTTGCTCTGTTGCAGCCAGCACCAGCACACCATATGCGTGCATTTAGTAATTGTTTTCATCTGAATGAATTAAGACATATGTTGCATAGCTGATCATTTTGAAGTTATCGCTGGTAACCATTGAGCCAGAGACAAAAACAGGTGCTATCCTCTTGGAGTTTGCTGATTCTAGGATTTCTTGACAATAGGGATGATTTTGAGTGTTCAAGACATCACGCTAATGTGGGTTGCTGAGTGATTGCCTTCTGTGTGGGTGTATGTGTGTGTTTTCCTCTGCTGAAGCCTTCTATAGTCTACATTACATAAAATAAGATGTGCCATGTGATTTCCTTTGGAGAATGCTTGAGTAATATCGTTGTTGAACTAGAAGTGCTGAGCAGTAGATGCTTCTTGGGCTGTTATGTAACATTTGGTTGGATGGACCTGATTTTCAAAATGTCATCATCTTAAAAGTTTTATTTCTGCTTTATGGTGGCATAATTGTCAAAAATTATATATATTCAAGGTATACAATGTGATGTTTTGATACACACATACATTGTGAAGTGACAGCCACAACCAAGCTAATGAACATATTTATGACCTCACAGAGTTACCTTTTTTCTGTGTGTGTGGTGGAAACACATCAGAACTACTCTCTTAGCAAATTTCAAGTGTCCAATACAGTGTTATTAATTACAGGGACCCACCCTACTGTACATTAGGTCTCCAGAACTTACTTGTTGTATAACTTCAAGTTTATACCCTTTGACCAACATCTTTGTATTTCCCCTCCCTATGACCCCTGGTAACTACCCTACTACTCTCTCTCATCTGTACAACCAAATGTATATATATGTGTGTGTACTGTAACTGAACTATGATTCAGCCATGAGAAAATTTTTTAAAAAATAGTTTAATATTAATATATATGTGTATAACACTTACATATAAAATATATGTATATTATATATGTGTTACAGCACACACAATATATGATTATATATGTGTAACAGAATACATATTTATATATAAATGTACTATAATTGAACTATGATTCAGCCATATGAAAATTTTTTTACAAAGAGTTTGTGGATATAGAAGTGCTAATGATATATAAAGTTTAAAAAAGACATACATTATATGAACAAGATGATTCCAAATTCAGTTTTGAAAATAAAAGCAGAAAATATACATATATATAGATGTATCTGTATCTATCTATATCACATTTGCTCTATCCATTTATCCATTAACAGATAAATGATATAACAGGTCTTTACAAATTACATATAATATATAGGTATATATGTCTTATTTACATATATTAAAGCCTTATTCTGATACTATAGTTATGGTACAGTGTAAAATCTGCGCGTGTGTGTGTGTGTGTGTATATATATATATATATATTTTTTTTCCTTTGGGAAGTGTGAGTCCAAGTGATTTGAAAATGCCAGAGAGGGCTGGGCACAGCGGCTCCTGCCTGAAATCCCAGCACATTGGGGTGCTGAGGCAGGCGGATCACTTGAGTTCAGGAGTTGGAGACCAGGCTGGGCAATATAGCCAGACCCTGTCTTTACAAAAAATTTTTTTTAAATTAGCCAGGTGTGGTGATGCATGCCTGTAGTTTCAGCTACTTGGGAGGCTGAGTTGGGAGGATCGCTTGAGCCTGGGTATTTGAGGCTGTAGTGACCTATGTTTGTGCCACTGCACTCCAGCCTGGGTGACAGAACAAGATCTTGTCTTAGAAAAAGAAAAAGCCAGAGAGCCAAGTGTGACAGCCCTAAAACATGTTCAGGATTTTAGAGAGGTCGTGCGTCTCTTTCTGTATTTTAAATCTTTGTGATATTTTGAATGAGAAATACAACATGTAGAGAATTTGGAAAACACAAAAATACAAACAGAAGAAAATAAAAGCTACTTGCAGTTATGCCACCCAGAGATAAACTGCTGTTGATATTTCACATATTTTATTCCATTCATTTTTCTATGTATCTGTATATATTGTCCTTCTTTTATTTTTAAAAACAAATTTGGAATCATCCTGTTCATGTAATAAATGTATTTTTAAACTTTTTTTATCATTAGCATTTTTATATCAATAAACTGTAAAAAATTTTTAACATGACTGAATTGTAATTCAGTTATAGTACATTTCTCTTCTGATAATTTTGGGACTATTTCACATTAGAGAGTCTTGTGTACTTGTCGTAGATACTATTTTACCCCATGCATCCATTTTTGAATAAAAAGAGCCTGTCTTTAACAAAGCTGTTTTTTCTTGAGTACTCCTGAAATCTCTCCTTGGATCTGGAGGTCAAATTAACATAGCAGTCCCTGGCCAGTTTTGGATGCTTCATTTCTTGTGTGTCTCATGCATGGCTCTGGGGTGGATGTTGGATTGAGTCAGGGTTTTCTCTTGCTTCTCTTGTGAGGGGATGCTCCTGTTTTTTTCTGTCTCTGCCATTCCATTATATACTGGTCCTATAACCCAAGGCCCATAGACTCCCCAGTCTTTGGTTTTTCTCATAGTTTGCATCACTGGGTGCCGTGTGTTGGTCTTGTGACAATCTCTGCAAAGAAGCTCTGATGCTGGCTGGATGCTGTGTGTGGCGGGTGCGGGAACTTCTCCCACTGTCTTGGAAAGCAGGCACTGGGGACCATAGGCAGGCTTAGATCCCTTGGGAAGACAGCACTAGGACCATCCAGGCCAAAGTTCAGGATGATTCTTCAGGGACTGATACCTACTTAATTGATATTTTAAATCTTCAGCTGGTTTGCCTTTGAAGCTTTTATGTGTTGTCATGGATATTTCTGTTGGAAAATGTGGGATGGCAAATGGAGCTTAGCGAGTTAGCTGTCACTGCCTCAGAGACGTCTCACACGGATTTGTCAGGGACGATGTTTGGGCTGCTGGGATAGTGGCCTCATTCAGTACCATGTTCAATCTCAGCCTGTGCCCTGGATGCCGCTTAGGTTATCGGATGGCATTACTGTATGGAGACATGGACGCAGATGCATTTTATCTTTGATGAGATAGGACACAGAAACTTTAAGCCTTATGTGTTTAATAGCATCACAGAGTACAAAGCTCACCATGGCCCGTTTCAAATACAGCCCCATTCCATGGCACTGACTCAGGAAGCTTGTCATAGACTGTGCCAGTACTTAGACTTGACTCTATGTGTACAAGTTATCAAGGTACTCTGCAGTGATGGTAGAGAGGCTAAGATGTGTAGGCCTTTGTTATGCTCTTTACAAGATATCTTTGTTAGCATGATAATTTTGCATTTGTACCCTGAACAATCTGATTGTTTTTCAGAGTTAACACTCTTTCAGGTGAGGAAATGAAGGTTTAGATAGATAGGCTTGCTGGAGTTTTCCCAGCTAGGATGTGGTGCAGCTGGCATGAGAACAGAGATTTCTCTCTATTTAGTTTAGGGCTTTTCCTACCATTGCACCCATTTTTAAACCAAACCACTGAATTATCTACTTTCCAGAAGGCAATTTCATTGCAATGGATTTATTCTTTGCTTTATCATTTATCCATTTGACAGGTCTCTGAACCATGATTGCCCCACTTTAAAGAAATACCAACAATGCCGCACTTGATTTACCTGAATGCCAAAGTGCTTTCAATGTGTATTGAATAATTGTGTTGTGTGTTTAAGGATCATTCTTAGTGAGCCACTCCCCTTAATTTCACTCCAGATAGCATGATTTATTACTTCTGAGGATGGTTGATAAGCAGGATACCTACTCGAGGGAGGTGGCACCTTTATGGTGGGACATACAATAAAAATGATTATTGAAACAAATGAAGTTAATTAGATGAGAGAAATTAAAATATTTGGAGTCAGATGTGCACAGAAGAGCAAAGATACTTGGAAATTTTATGGTAGTGTTATCTTGAGTTCCTTGGCAGATGGCTAAGCATTAAAAAAAATTGCAGACATCCCTCTTGTGTTTGACTTTTTTTTTTTTTTTTTGCTGTGTATTTTGTTTGTTTTGTTGTTTATAAAGGAAGTTCTTTGGAAAAAGTTCAGAACATGCTAGAAATGATACAAAAAATATTAGGTTCCCCCTTATTCCTATCATCTAGACATAATTACCCCCACACTTATTTTTTCAATACTATATTTATTAATCTTTTCTCATTTAAAACTACGTTTTGGACATGTGTTCTGGATATTAGCACATCCAGTTGCCCACCAACATTTTTAACGGCTTCATGGTGTTCTGTTATATTCATCCCTCTATTAATGAACATTTAAGTTGTTCCCAGGATTTCACTCCTGTAAATAATAATGCATAGAATATCCTTATACCTATGCCTTTGAGAACTTTTTGAATTCTTTTTTGAGAAAAATTCCTGCTGGGCGTGGTGGCTCCCGCTACTTGGGAGGCTGCTGCGGGAGGATCAATTGAGCCTGGGGGTTGGAGGCTGCAGAATGTTATGATTGTACCAGTGTCCTCCAGCGTGACCACAGAGGAAGGCCCTTTTTGTTACAAAACGAGAAGGAAACGTAGAAACAATATTGCTAATTAAAAGGCATGCACATTTTAAAATATTTAGAAACATTTTGCCAAAAATGTAATAATACTAATGTACTTAATATGCATGCCCACACATGGAAAATAATGCTCATTTTCCTGCATGTTAACCACGATTGGTTATTATTATTATTATTATTATTATTATTATTTGAGATGGAGTCTTGCTCTGTCACCCAGGCTGGAGTGCAGTAGCGCAATCTTGGCTCACTGCATGCTCCCAGGTTCAAGCAATTCTGCCTCAGCCTCCAGAGTAGCTGGGATTACAGGTGCCCACCACCACGCCTGGCTAATTTTTGTATTTTTGGTAGAGGCGGGGTTTTACCATGTTGGCCAGGCTGGTCTCGAATTCCTGACCTCAGGTGATCCCCCCACCTTGGCCTCTCAAAGTGCTGGGATTACAGGCCTCAGACACCATGCCCGGCCGATTGGTTGTTATTATTATTATTATTATTATTAACCATTTTTACTTGCCATTCCAGTAGTAAAAAAAAAAAACAAAAACAAACAAACAAACAAAAAAACCCAAAACCTGTTTTTGCAGTTTGGCTTATTTTTTAGGTTTTTAAATATATATTTTTTGAGACAGACTCTCGCTCTGTCATCCAGGCTGGAGTGCAGTGGGGCAATCACAGTTCACTGTAGCATCAACTTCTTGGGCTCAAATGATCCTCCTGCCTCAGCCTCCCAAGTAGCTGGGATTAATGGTGTGCGCTATCACACTCGGCTAATTTTTGAATTTTTTGTATAAATGTGATCTCCCTCTGTTGCTTAGGTTGGTCTCAAACTCCTGAGCTCAAGTGATCTTCCTACTTTGGCCTCCCAAAGTGTTGGGATTACAGGTGTGAGCCACTGCGTTTGGCCTATTTTTATTTTGTATTTTAGTAGTGAGGTTGAACTTTCCCCATGATTGAGTGTAGTGCTTCTTTTGTGAGTTTCCTACTTAATATATTCTTTGCCTGCTTTTCTAATGGGAGTGCCTCTTCTTGTCAATATGTAACAGCTGTTTATATGATAAAATTCTTTACCCTTAGTGAATTAAGTACAATTGCTTTTCTCAGTTTGTAATTTACTTTCCACAAGGTTTGTAGTGTGGTGCTTTTACATTTTTATGTAGTCATATATGTTTATCTCATCTGATCTATATTTTATTAAATTATCTCATATTTTTCCCATTGTTAGGACTTAAATCTTTAACCTATCTGAAATTTATTCTGGCAAAGCATAGGGAGAGCTTTAAGTTTTTTCCCCAAAATGTTAGCTAATTGTCTCAATCCATTTATTACCTTTTTTTTTTTTTTTTTTAGACAAGTGTCTTGCTCTGTTACCCAGGCTGGAGTGCAGTGGTGTGATCTCAGCTACTGCAAACTCTGCCAAACTCTGCAAACTCAGGTTCAAGGGATTCTTGTGTCTCAGTCTCCCAGGTAGCTGGGACCACTGCATGTGCCATCACTCCTAGATAATTTTTGTATTTTTAGTAGAGATTGGGTTTCACCATGTTGGCCAGGTTGGTCTCGAACTCCTGACCTCAAATGATCCACCCACCTTGGCCTTCCCAAGTGCTGCGATTACAGGCGTGAGCCACTGTGTCCGGCCCTAATCCATTTATTATCTTATTGAATGTAGCTGCATTTTTCATTAGTATATTCTCTTAGTCCATTTGTGTTACTATAAAGGACTACCTGAGGCTGGGTAATTTCTAAAGAAAAGAGATATGTTTGGCTTACAGTTCTGTAGGCTGTACAAGGGGCATGACACCGGCATTTGTCTCTGGTCAGGGACTCAGGAAGATTCCGCTCATTGCAGAAAGGCATAGAGGAGCAGAGCAGGCATCATATGGAGAGAGAGGAAGGAAATGAGGAGGAGGTCCCAGGCTCTTTAACAATCAGCTGTCACAGGAATGAATAGAGTGAGAACTCACTCATTACTGCAACGTATTCATGAGACCCCCGCCCCTGTGTTCCAAACACTTCCTACGGGGTTTCGCTTCTGACATTGGGGATCACATTTCAACATGAGCTTTGGAGGTGACAAATATCCTAACTATATCATGTATGTTTCATACGTATTTAATTACCATAACCTTATATTTCTTTTTAATATGTAGTAAGGGTAGTTTCACTCAATCCATTTCTTTTTATAATATTTTGTTTGCCTTTTCATGAATGTATTCTTCCTGATGAACTTTAAGAATAAAATACAACATTCATTGAATATATTTGCAAAATTGATGTGAGAAATATACTTGGAATTACATTGTGTTTTCATAGCAAAGGCATCCTGGAGCACATATATGTCTAGAAGTTTGAAATGGACTAGTAATTCTGCAAGGGATTATGGGTATTGAGCAGGAGAAAGAAGATGACCCAAGGAATGTGTTCCTCATGTCACATGAAGTTAACTTGGAGACGGTGAGGATCTTTATGGTTTAAATTCATTCTGTTCTGTGGATAAGAACTAGCAACTTAATTTTGTCATCTGCTATATCGTCATTTGGCCCAAGAATTGAACCAGGAATCCCAGGGTAAAGTAACCCTGAAATTTGTTTTTTTTCCCAGGATCATTTGAAAAACTTTCCAGGAGGAAAATATGTAGCATTGGCAAGATCTGAGTGAGATACAGTAGTCCCCTCCTTTATTCTCAAGGAATACATAAAACATGAAAGGAGAGATTAACTCTGGGACTATGTGGCAATGCTCCAGGCGTATAGGAAAAAAACAGTATCTACAGGGTTCGGTACTATCCACAGTTTCAGGAATCCAGTGGATTAAGATGCTGTAAATGAGGATTCTTATTTTTTATTTACCTGTACTTGAACTCCTGGAATCATATGAAGTATTTTAAAAAGCATATTTGACTTCATATTTCCTTTTATTATTTCATATTTTTCTCTATATTTTTGCTTCTAAGCAGGTATTTTGGCACTAGAGTAAGCATTGTAAACTTATTAGAATACATGTGTTGTTTTCATATACAAATAAAGAGAGAAAGCAGACTGGGTTTTGAAGACCAGCAGAAAAAGGTTTCCTAGTCTTATAACCTTGGGAATTATACAGGATGATATATGTAAAATTTTGCTCTGTTTTTGGGATACGGTAGGTACTTTCCATGATAGCTAAAAAGCTTCTCTGGAAATTCATGATAAATAGTTTGGGGGATCAATACTGTTTACAAAATTCCCTGCCAACATTTCACATTTTAATGGATTCATATTTTAGTACACCTAGGGACTGAACTTTACAGATTGTGGAAAGTCCTCCAAATATTTTTTTACTACATTCTAGTAATTACGTTACTAAGTTTTTGTTAGGTTACACATTTTAAGCAATTAATACGGAACTCTCACAATGTCATTTCATGCCAGTAGTATTTGCACTTCAGTTTGTTCTAGTTATTAAGTCAATATTTGGAACTTTAGTTAAACATAAATTAACAATATTTAACTAAGGAAATACTGCATTATAGCATCCTCTATATAACTCCTGTAACAACATATGGAATGAAAAATATTAATCCAGTAAAATCATATATTAGGACCTTCAACTGAACTTTAATTCTAATTTTTCAAGAATTTTCAGGTTCATAGATGAAAGTTTAGGTTCCATATTACATCTGCATCTCTATGAATTCAGTTTTTTCAACCTATGTGTGTGTTTCAATAGTTATACTGGTTTCACTATTCACCCTTGAATATTTAGTTTGAAAACAAAATTATCTATGACTTTTTAAAAATTCACTAAGCTATCAGAAATCTTATAAAGAAACTTAGAAAAGTGAAGATTCTAAGCCTTAAGTTGAATGTTCAATTGATTTTATCTTTTAAAAACTATAATATGGGCTGGAAGCCGTGGCTCACACCTGTAATCCCAGCATTTTGGGAGGCTGAGGCGAGTGGATCACCTGAGGTCAGGAATTTGAGACCAGCATGACCATCACGGTGAAACCCTCTCTCTACTAAAAAAACAAAAACATTAGGTGTGGTGGTGGGCGCCTGCAATCCCAGCTACTCAGAAGGCTGAGGCAAACAAATGGCTTGAACCCAGGAGGCAGAGGTTGCAGTGAGCGAGGTTGTGCTGTTGCACTCTGGCCTGGGTGACAGAGTGAGACTTCATCTTAGAAAAAAAAGAAGAAAACAAAACAAAACAGAAACAAGAAAAAAAAACCTATAATGTGTTCAATATACTATATAGGTATTGCAAGTTGAAGCATTTAATTTAGGGTCTGGGTAGCACATGCTGAATGAATGGTGGCCCAGTGCTTTGTGCATAGTGGGTATTCAACAGATGTTTACCATAGTGAAGGACTCCTCCCCAGATCAGCTCCTTCAGGGCACCTGAAGTGTCTGTGACTGGACATTATCGTATTTAGCCTCTAGTAAGAACAAGGGTTGTTACACATTGGAAGGGCTCTTACAAATTTGGTAAATTGGGATTAGGCCATTTGGATCCTTGCCCAAGGCAGGGTGGCTTTTCTGGGGGAGGCTTCTCCGACGGGGACCTCGACTGGCAGCACACTGAGTATCATGGGTAGGGAAGTAGCCTCTGACATGGAGTATTTGTTATATGATAACATCATTTCATTATTATAATATAACCTTTCCCGGCTCAATGACTTAGGCTATCGGTAGTCTACATGCCTGACTTGTTGGTCTACTCACCTTCTTGATGTTAGGAATTAAAACACTTTTTTTTTTTTTTTTGTAATTTTTAAAGACTTGTGGATGTACCTAAAGTGACCATAGAAATATTTGGGAAATGTTAGTTTTGGATATCAACTAGTTGTTACCGAGGTGCTTTAGGTAGTGGCTAAAAGCGTCAGTTTGCCTAGCTTTGACTCTTAACTGTACGTCACATACCAGCTGTGTGACCCCACACTTCTTCTTTTCTGTGCCTCCATGTTCTTCTCTGTCAAATGGGAATCATAATAGCACCAAGTTCCTAGGACTGCAGAGTACTCAAGTGGTGTCTGGTACATGGTAAGAACTTGGTACATGTCAGCGGTGGTGGTGAGAATACGTGTGTGAATTCCAAGGTACTGAGTAGGCACCATATGAAGTAGTTGTGTCCCGTGAGTAGATAGTAGTGATGGCTGCTGACTCGCTTTACTGTGTGCCCACTAGAAGAGACCTCAAGTTCTGTCGGATGCACACTGAGTGTGCCCCAAGAAAGAGCAGAGATTTGTACTTAGGATTTGTGATTTGCATACGCAAGCTTTACTGTATTTGTTTTGCTCAAAGGGCTTATTGCTGTGGTATTCAGAATGTGAAATAATAGTTAATGGAGACAAGGGGATTAATAGCAGCATTTAAAATCATTTAGTGACTAATAACTTTGTGGCTTATAAAATCTGTACCTTGATATGCAGGGGTGGCTGTTCTATTAACATTTCTAAGCTGTTTAAAAGTCAGTTGGAAGCTTTTCGGTTGCACATTCATTTTTCATCTTTGCCCTTCCATTCAGGAAACATCAATAGAATTTAATAATTTTCCGTCATTTCTGGAAAAATAAACAAGATTATAGATTATTAAGGGTTATTTTTCATTTTGATGGTGGATAAACATTAGGAGGAATCCTTACTGAATGAAAATTGTGAATTATTGATGATGATCACAGGATTAATGTGAAACCACTCACGTATTTTGATGTGTATAACTTCTTTTCTAGTGCTGTCATAGATGGATTGAGGAATACTATGAACTGTGATTATTGTGTATTAAGCATTGAACACCTACTGTGCACCACACTGATTATAGGACTTGTATGCATTATGTCTGGCCTGACTTTAGCTTCTCAAAGTAGGTATTTTATGGTTAAGGAAATGCAGGCTAGGAGATGTTGGACAGCTGACCCAAAGCTGATATAGGTTTTCAGCTTTCTTTCCTTCTAGCATACTTTGCCATCAAGGCTTTTAATATAATTTTTTGCTTCTCAAAAAAATCACTTTCAACTTTAGTGAAATCTAGCCTTCTATAGGAGAAGGTTCACCATGGGGAATTTGGCATTTGAGTCTTGAAGTCAAATGCTGGGGTATGGGGGACTACATTATTTGTACTCAGGATCCAGAGGGGAGTTATCACAAAGCCAATGCTTTCTCTTCACCCTGACCTCTGGTTTAGGGTTGGGCTCCTCCCATACAATCAGGGTCCAGTTGAATCGGTAATCAAAAGAACAGGCTGGGGCGTCAGAGAGACCTTAGCCTGGATATTGGGCAGTACATCAGTTGGGATGCTTTTGGCTGTAAGTAAGAGATGTTTATTTCCATTTCCAAATGCCTCATCCCAAAAGCAATTTATCAACATAAGTCCAAACATGGAGCCAGTCAAGAGGTAGTAGCTGCCCCATGTGATCCATCTTTCTGCTCTTCTTATACTTGATTTTTTTTTTTTTTTTTGAGCTGGAGTCTCACTCTGTCACCTAAGCTGGAGTGCAGTGGCGCAATCTCGGCTCACCACACCTCTGCTTCTGGGTTCAAGCGATTCTCCTGCCTCAGCCTCCCTAGTAGCTGGGATTATAGGCCTGTGCCACCATACCCGGCTATTTTTTTTTCGTATTTTTAGTTGAGATGGGGTTTCACCGTGTTGGCCAGGCTGGTTCGAACTCCTGACCTCAAGTGATCCACCTGCCTCAGCCTCCCAAAGTGCTGTGATTACAGGCATGAGCCACTGCGCCCGGCCTATACTTTATGTTATTCCATCCATTCACTCATAATAGAACGGCTGCAGGACTTTCAGGTATCCCATTCAGGTGTGTCAATGTCTGGAGGAAGAAGAAAGACCATTTCTTCTTGTGGCTCTTTTTTTTTTTTTTTTTTGAGACGGAGTCTTGCTCTGTCGCCCAGGCTGGAGTGCTGTGGCCAGATCTTGGCTCACTGCAAGCTCCGCCTCCTGGGTTTACGCCATTCTCCTGCCTCAGCCTCCTGAGTAGCTGGGACTACAGGCGCCTGCCACGTCGCCCGGCTAGGTTTTTTGTATTTTTTAGTAGAGACGGGGTTTCACCATGTTAGCCAGGATGGTCCCCATCTCCTGACCTCCTGATCCGCCCGTCTCGGCCTCCCAAAGTGCTGGGATTACAGGCTTGAGCCACCGCGCCTGGCCTTGTGGCTCTTTCTTACAGGAGAGAAACATTTTTCCAGAACACTCTTGCCCCAGGAGACTTCTACTTATGTCTTATTAACCAGAGTTTGGTCAGATGCCTGTTCCTGAAATAATTACTAATAAAGTAAAAATAACCTCTACAAATCAGAGTGTGATAGCTTTCCTTGGGGCATGTGGCTATGTTGGGGAGGAATGAGTACTGCACAAACCTGAGATCCTGTTAGAAAGAAAGAAAGGAGGGAAAGGATATTAATCTCGAAGACTTAATTTCCTCCTGGATAAGTGGAGATGATTCCTAAGATGGTTGTCTAATGAGATAGCTACTGAAAACCAGCATCAGAACAAGGGATTACCATAAATTTGAAGGAGTATGAAACCAGGTGCCACAGCCTGGCCTCTGCTTAGGCTTAGTTACTTAAAGCTGTGCAATTTAAAGCAATTTTGGAATCTCCTCTTTTCATTTACCTGACAACTGTCTTTTGAGAACCTATCATGTGGCAGGCGCTGTGCCGGAAACGACATTCAGGACATACCTGTCGTGTGCATGCAAGTACTATTAGCTGTGATTACTTGGTGCCTAGTATGTTTGGTTATGTATTGATTACTGAACAGCTACTCTGATGGCCAATTTTAGGTGTCAACTTGACTGGATGGAAGGATGCCTAGACGGCTGGTGAAGCATTGCTTCTGGGTGTGTATGTAAGGGTGTTTCCAGAAGAGATTGACGTGAGAGTCAGAGGACTCTCGATGTGCGTGGAGGGCACTGTCTGTCTGGCTGGAAGCCCAGCTGGTACAAATAGGCAGATGAAAGGGATTCACTCTCTCTGCTTTCTGTCTCCCTTCTGAGCAGGTCACTTTTCCTCCTCCTGCCTTTGGACATCCCAGTGCAGTTTATTTGGCTTTTGGACTCTGGGACTTTTACCAGTGGCCTCCTGGGGGCTCTCAGGCCTGACCAGTGGTGCACTGTTGGCTGCCTTGCTTCTGAGGCTGCCAGATTTACACTGAGCTGTGCTACTGGCTTTGAGCCATGTTAGCGGCTTCTCTGGTTCTCTAGCTTGCAGTCAGCCTATTGCAGGGCTTCTCTGCTTCTGTGGTCCTGTGAGCCGATTCCTCCCAATCATCCCCTTCCATATATACCATACGGGCTCTGCCTCTCTGGAGACACCTGACTGATACGCTTTCTGTGTTTCCCTCTGTATTATCCATCTTGCGTGCACCATCTCTGATCCTCACAAAACCTTTTCAGAGTAGATTATTTTACAGTTGAGGAAATGCATGTAACAATGTCAAATGCATATTATCATCAGGAAGTAGTGGTTGGGGGAAAACCCCTCAGAATTAGAAAATATTCCTGCTGTTTCGAAGGAGTCCAGTATGTCAAAGTCTACCTGCCTCTTTCATTAATAAATATTGGGAGACTGAGGTGGGCAGATCACTTGAGGTCAGGAATTTGAAACCAGCCTGGCCAACATGGTGAAACCACATCTCTACTAAAAATAATAATAAAAAAAATTAGTTGGGCATGGTGGCGGGTGCCTGTAATCCCAGCTACTCAGGAGGCTGAGGCAGGAGAATGGCTTGAACCCCGGTGGTGGAGGTTGCAATGAGTCGAGATCATGCCACTGCACTCCAGCCTGGGCTATAGAGCGAGATTTTTTCTAAACAACAACAACAACAACAACAACAACAAATTGGGGATAGGTCTGCTTGTCTTATAAGTTTGTAGCCAAAGTATCTCATATGTTTATATTTTTGAAAATCCCTTTTGTTTCTGGAATATGTTAATTTATTGATATTTCAGTCAGTAAAAGACTTGTATGGAAAACATTGATTAGATGAAACACTGAAACAGCTAAACCTTGCTTTCACTTGTTTAAGACCCCAAGCTGTATAAAGGTCAACTGGATGCCTTAATGTATGAAATGTGTAAGCACAGGAGTGATTTTCTGAAGAAAGTCATCTATATTAGAAATAATGATTTATTTAACTGTGTTTTGGTCACAAGCATGACATTTCGAACACAGTAAGCTTTATAGATGTTAAGATCACTGGGAAAGATTTATTTGAAAACGAGATGGATATGAAAACACAGGGAAATTTCGGGACATCTCAAACATTTTGCTAATAACACCTGTATTTGACTTAGTCACATGTACTGCAAATTTTTCAAGATGAAAAATTGTTTTACCATTTCCTTTGTTAGCTAAATTCAGAAGTCGAGTTAGTAGCTAGGTTCACACCTACCTCTTTATTTAAAGCGCTTATATTCTATTTAGTAAGAAGGGACCTGGTTTTCTCTCTTTATCAAGGGCTCACTGAAGTAGTATTTTCTGGGTGGTGGGCAACACAGATTTCTTCTCCATGTCAGAGGGTCAAGCTGGCCCTTTCAGCCTGGCCCTGGGGAAGGTTGTGTTGGCATTTTTCATTTCTGTAAATGACATCATAGTCTTTCAACTGAATGGCTAGTGACTGTATTCTATTATTATTTTTTTCAAGACAGAAATATGTGAAATTTAAGGAACAGCTTTCTCTACAGCTGATGATGTGGGAGGTTTGTGAATAACTGTTGGCAGGTCCTATGAAGAGGAGGAGCTAGTGGTCCATGGGGACCTGCGCACATGTTTTTATCCTGGGAATATTGCATTTGTGTGATACCTTCTCTTTCAGAATGTATCAAAATGGAAGCTTGGGGCCAGTGGACTTGGTGGTGCATATTAAATGGGGTAGAGAGACATGTTTTAAATGTTATGGCTCTTCAAACATACATCAAACCTCTCCTATTTGACCAGCCAGAATCTTATGTTATTAGTGTTGCTAACCCCTCTTTCCCTATACTTTTGATAGTACACTGGAAAGAAATGTCTGTTTTTCTTGAGGTTTTCAGTCTTTATTTAAGGTTTTGACGATACCTGCAACATAGCAAAAGCTAGGGTTTTAGATTGGGGGAAATTTCCTACTGGTAGTCCAGTAGCGGCAGCATTTTCTAACCCCAATTTATGTTTCTTCTTCATATTACTGTTTTAAATATTCTGTATTGGCTGGACGCAGTGGCTTATGCCTGTAATCCCAGCACTTTGGGAGGCTGAGGCAGGAGGATCACCTGAGGTCAGAAGTTCAGGACCAGCCTGACCAACATGGAGAAACCCTGTCTCTACTAAAAATACAAAATTATCCAGGCATGGTGGCACATGCCTGTAATCCCAGCTACTCAGGAGGCTGAGGCAGGAGAATCGCTTGAACCCGGGAGGCAGAGGTTGCGGTGAACCAAAATCACGCCATTGCACTCCAGCCTGGGCAACAAGAGTGAAACCTCGTCTCAAAACAAAACAAAGCAACAATAAAACAACCTCTATATTGCTCTGTGATAGTTGAGCAGGCACTTGTTTTACTGTGTAATACTGTCTTAGCCCATTTTCTGATGTTATGACAGAATACCAAATGGAAAGAACAGACATTTATTTCTTATAGTTCTCAAGGCTGAGATGTCCAGGATCAAGGTACTGGCATCTGGTAAGGGTCTTCTTGCTGTGTCCTTACATGGCTAAAGGTGGACAAGAGACATGAAGCCTGTTTTACAAGAGTCTTAATTTCATTCTTGAGGGAAGAACACTCATGGCCTGATTTCCTCTTAAAGGCCTCACCTTTTAATACCATCACATTGGTAAAATACATGCATTTTGGAGAAGATATATTTAAACCATAGGTATGAAATTAAGGTATGAAATCAATTTTGGTTGCTTATGACAAAGATCTCTGACAACCTGACTTTATTCCTGTATTTGGTATTTTAGCTGTAGGGAGATTTGGTCAATTAAAATGCAATCTTGCGGGTCACATGACAAAATTTTCTTCTTCTTCTTCTTTTTTTTTTAAAGATATGTAATAGAGGGAGAGAACTCACTAGTCCTGGGCCATAAAAACTCTGGGCAAAGGATGTGTGACTTTTCTTCTGTCAACCAGAAATTATATCGCCACACCGCAGATTTGTCTGACCAGTCTATCGGGCAGTTTACACATCAGAAATTTGAAGAGCAGGTCTGAATAATTATTCATGAATAATGAAAAACAAAATACATGAAAAACAAAAATAGAAACACAAAGTACTTCTAAAATATGTGTGCCAAAGGAGTGTGCTTATAGAATTTTCTCCTTTTGGTGTGTAAGGCAAAACTTTTTCAGGTGACAGTCAGTGCCCACAATGGACAAATGTGGGTCATTTTCCTACAATTTTTAAATTATTGTTAGTTCATTATTCTTAGGGTTCTACTGTAGATGTGAATTTAGAGAATGGAATCTAACTCATCATGGATGATTTCCTTTTTGCAAAGTATCTTGTGGGACAAAATAATAGTATTAATAACAAGAGAAATGGTAATATGGTTGACCCCTTGAGCAACATGGGTTTGAACTCCTTGGGTCCACTTATACATAGAATTTTTTTCAATGAATATATTGGAAACTTTTTGGGGGATTTATGACAATTTGAAAAAAAAAGTCACAGATGAACTGCATAGTCTAGAAGTATCAAAAAATAAGGATAGTATATCATGAGTGCATAAAATATATGTAGATCCTAGTCTATTTATGTGTTAACCGTTTATGTTATACCAACTGTTTAGTTGGCAAGGTTTCCAGGCAACAGTAGGTTATTTTTAGTTAAGGTTTCGAAAAGTCAAAAGTTATATGCAGATTTTTGACCATGCAGGAGGTCTATCCCCAACCCCCATGTTGTTCAAAGGTCAACTCTATTAGTAATGGTAATAGCTATTAGTAATAGCCAAGAATTATTTAGCTTATAATGTCCAGGTACTGTTCTAGAGTCTTCACATATATTAATAATTATGACTTACAGGCTGGGCACAGTGGCTCATGCCTATAATCTCAGTACTGTGGGAGGCCGAGGCAGGAGGATCATTTGAGACCCATAGGTCAAGACCAGCCTGGGCAACATAGTGAGATTCCATCTTTATAAAAACATTAAAAAAAAAAAGTTAGGTGTGGTGATGCACACCTATAGTCCTAGCTACTAGAGGGGCTGAGGTGGGAAGATCACTTGAGCCCAGGAGCTGGAGGCTGCAATGAGCCATGGTGGTGCCATTGAACTCCAGTCTGGGTGACAGAGCAAGACTTTGTCGTTTACAAAAAAAATGATAAGTTACTGTTTTCATCCCCACTTTACAGATGAGGAAACCGAGGCCCAGGAATGTTAAGAAATTTGCCCACAGTTTACAGTTGGCGGACAGGGATTTGAACATTACATTCTTATTTCAGATTTTTTTGCTTTTAACCACTATGCTGTGTTTCCCAAAGTTCTGATCATTTCAGAAGGTTTGTTTTCTGTTGCATAACTAAGAGCTCAATTTTGGTTGCATTGTTTCAAGTGGCATCAGTGTTTTGGAGTCTAAGTAGGCCAGGTAAATAACATCCATTTTCTTGCCTAGGTTCTGAAGAACTTGGGAAATAAAAGAGGAAGGTAGACGAAAGATTAAAATATCAAATGTATTACCGACAGAGTGCTTGTTCTTGGGAACTGCCCCCAAGAGGAAGAAACAGCAGAGCTGAGCTGAGAATGCCCACCTCTATTAGTCCGTTTTCATGCTGCTCATAAACAGATGCCCAAGACTGGGCAATTTATAAAGAAAAGGAGGTTTAATGGACTCAAGTTCCAGACGGCAGAAGGTGAAAGGCACGTCTTACATGGCAGCAGACAAGAGAGAATGAGGGCCAAGTGAAAGAGATTTCCCCTTAGAAAACCATCAGATTTTGTGAGACTTATTCATTACCGTGAGAACAGTGTGGGGGAAACTGCCCCCATGATTCAGTTATCTCCAACTGGGTACCCCCCACAACACATGAGAATTATGGGAGCTACAATTCAAGATGAGATTTGGGTGGAGACACAGCCAAACCATATCACCACCTATTTCTGGATTTACCAATCGGCTAAGTTAAGCCATTTTTTTGGGGTAGAGGGAGTGAATGGGACAGAAAGAGCCATGGAGTGAGTGGTTAGAGGGAATTCTTACTGGACACCGGAAGAGGGTTAAAAGGGATCCTCTGTAGGCCGGGCATGGTGGCTCACACCTATAATCCCAGCACTTTGGGAGGCTGAGGCAGGCAGGTCACAAGATCAGGAGTTCGAGACCAGCCTGGCCAATATGGTGAAACCCCATCTCTACTAGAAATACAAAAATTAGCTGGGCGTGGTGGCGTACGCCTATAATTCCAGCTACTCAGGAGGCTGAGGCAGAAGGATCATTTGAACCCGGGAGGCAGAGGTTGCAGTGAGTGGAGATTGCACCACTGTACTCCAGCCTGGGCAACAGAGTGAGACTCTGTCTCAAAAAAAGAAAAAAAGGATCCCTTGTAACATTAGCATTATGTGGTAAGTCTGGAATCTAGTGAAAAGTTCACATTTCTGTTAGAACAGGGAATGGAAGGGTTAATGATGTTCCAGAACAGTTTTGTGGCTCAGTGGGAAAATTGCATGTTATTAGAAATATAGTTGGAATCCTCTCTTGAGTTCATGTGAAATTGCTGTGTATTTCACCTCTCACTGATTGCTGGAATTTAAAAATGCATTCCTCTGGACCAAGGTACTTGTGTTTCCTTCCCATGTCTTTGAAGTGCTTTTCTCCCCCTTAAGTTGTCAATGTGTGTTGACTTACATGTTTTTGTTACTGACAGTGTGGTCAATTATTGTGTTCTAGAAGGCATTGTTGTCTCTGAGAATGTTACATGATATAAGTAGCAAGCAAGCCTATTTATTCAGAAAAACACCTCAGATCTCAAACTAATTTAGAGAGCTCAGAAAGCAGTACTTGGAGAGACATTTCCAAGAGATAGCTTAGTACCTCATCAGAGTTCTTGTTCCTGATTCTAAGGGCCATTTAAGAGTGTGTCACACTGGACTGCTAGTTGGCCACATAGCGAGGAAGTGATTGGTGGTGAAATCCATGGTACTTAAAAGCGATGACAGCGTAGGAGGCCAGATTTCGATTTCTAGAAGTGTCATTTTAGAATGGAGTAGGGAAGGCATATATGTCACATAGTGGATTTTTTGTTTATTTGTTTGTTTTGAGACAGTCTCACTCTGTCACCCAGGCTGGAGTATAGTGGTGCGATCTTGGCTCACTGCAACCTTCACCTCCCGGGTTCAAGCGATTCTCCAGCCTCAGCCTCCCAAGCAGCTGGGGTTACAGGCGTGCGCCACTATGCCTGGCTAATTTTCTACTTTTAGTAGAGATGGGGTTTCACCGTGTTGGCCAGGCTGGGCTCAAACCCTTGGGCTAAAGCCATCTGCCTGCTTTGGCCTCCCAAAGTGCTGGGATTATAGACGTGAGCCCCTGTGCCCAGCCTGACACATAGTGTATAGTGACTGTTATGCGTAGAGATTGAAAAATGTTGGTCAAAGGGCACATAGCTTCAGTTAGACAGGAGAAATGAGTTCCGGAGACCTTTTATACAGCATGGAGACTCTCGTTAATAATTATCGTATACTTAAAAATTGCTAAGAGAGTAGGTTTCATACTGTCTCTTATACACATCTAGATGTGTATAAGAGACAGCCTATAATCCCAGCACTTTGGGAGGCTGAGGCAGGCAGGTCACAAGATCAGGAGTTCGAGACCAGCCTGGCCAATATGGTGAAACCCCATCTCTACTAGAAATACAAAAATTAGCTGGGCGTGGTGGCGTACGCCTATAATTCCAGCTACTCAGGAGGCTGAGGCAGAAGGATCATTTGAACCCGGGAGGCAGAGGTTGCAGTGAGTGGAGATTGCACCACTGTACTCCAGCCTGGGCAACAGAGTGAGACTCTGTCTCAAAAAAAGAAAAAAAGGATCCCTTGTAACATTAGCATTATGTGGTAAGTCTGGAATCTAGTGAAAAGTTCACATTTCTGTTAGAACAGGGAATGGAAGGGTTAATGATGTTCCAGAACAGTTTTGTGGCTCAGTGGGAAAATTGCATGTTATTAGAAATATAGTTGGAATCCTCTCTTGAGTTCATGTGAAATTGCTGTGTATTTCACCTCTCACTGATTGCTGGAATTTAAAAATGCATTCCTCTGGACCAAGGTACTTGTGTTTCCTTCCCATGTCTTTGAAGTGCTTTTCTCCCCCTTAAGTTGTCAATGTGTGTTGACTTACATGTTTTTGTTACTGACAGTGTGGTCAATTATTGTGTTCTAGAAGGCATTGTTGTCTCTGAGAATGTTACATGATATAAGTAGCAAGCAAGCCTATTTATTCAGAAAAACACCTCAGATCTCAAACTAATTTAGAGAGCTCAGAAAGCAGTACTTGGAGAGACATTTCCAAGAGATAGCTTAGTACCTCATCAGAGTTCTTGTTCCTGATTCTAAGGGCCATTTAAGAGTGTGTCACACTGGACTGCTAGTTGGCCACATAGCGAGGAAGTGATTGGTGGTGAAATCCATGGTACTTAAAAGCGATGACAGCGTAGGAGGCCAGATTTCGATTTCTAGAAGTGTCATTTTAGAATGGAGTAGGGAAGGCATATATGTCACATAGTGGATTTTTTGTTTATTTGTTTGTTTTGAGACAGTCTCACTCTGTCACCCAGGCTGGAGTATAGTGGTGCGATCTTGGCTCACTGCAACCTTCACCTCCCGGGTTCAAGCGATTCTCCAGCCTCAGCCTCCCAAGCAGCTGGGGTTACAGGCGTGCGCCACTATGCCTGGCTAATTTTCTACTTTTAGTAGAGATGGGGTTTCACCGTGTTGGCCAGGCTGGGCTCAAACCCTTGGGCTAAAGCCATCTGCCTGCTTTGGCCTCCCAAAGTGCTGGGATTATAGACGTGAGCCCCTGTGCCCAGCCTGACACATAGTGTATAGTGACTGTTATGCGTAGAGATTGAAAAATGTTGGTCAAAGGGCACATAGCTTCAGTTAGACAGGAGAAATGAGTTCCGGAGACCTTTTATACAGCATGGAGACTCTCGTTAATAATTATCGTATACTTAAAAATTGCTAAGAGAGTAGGTTTCATATGTCACCACCATTAAAAAAAAGGTTAATTATGAGAGGTTATGGCTATGCTAATTAGCTTGACTTAATTTCACAATGTATACATATATGGAAGTATCATGTTGCACAGTTTTTATTTGTGAATTATGTCTTTGTTGTGAAAACAACCATAGTCTCTGCTATAGGAATGGGTGTGGCTGTGTTTTGATAAAAATTTATTTACAAAAATAGGCGGGGGGGCTGGACCCAGTTTGCTGATGTGTCAAATAAAGTAAATTTTGTTCAAAATTGTTTCATCCTAACATCTAGGAGAAAAACATGACATTGATTCTTGGCCAGGGCCAGTGTCTGGGTGGAGTTTGTATGTTCACCCCATGTCTGCATGGGTTTTCTCTGGGTACTCCAGTTTCCTCCCATTGCCCAATGCTGAGCACATGGCATTCACTGGCATGTCCACATGTTCCCAGTGTGAGTGTGGATGTGGGTGTGAGCGTGCCCTGTGATGGGACAGCGACCTGCCCAAGGCAGGTTCTTGCCTGACGCCCTGAGCTGCTGGGATGGAATCCAGCACTTGCCATCCTGCATTGGAGTAAGTGGATAATTGTCTTACTTTTTAAATTAATCTTTCTTAAATATATGTGTAGCTCACATTTACATCGATGTTGAGTAGTAGAAGTGTTTTGGTCTTTAGAAGCTTGGTGGTGTTTTTGGACCAGAAATGAGCTGTAAGAACTTAACTCTTGTTTTTGCCTTTTTTTTTTTTTTATTTTTTTTTATTTTTGATTTCCATAGGTTTTGGGGGAACAGGTGGTATTTGGTTATATGAGTAAGATCTTTAGTGGTGACTTGTGAGATTTTGGTGCACCCATCACCTGAGCAACATACACTGAACCCAATTTGTAGTCTTTTATCCCTCACCCTCTTCCCGTCCTTTCCACACAAGTCCCCAAAGTCCACTGTGTCATTCTTTTTTTTTTTTTTTTGAGACAGAATCTCGCTCAGTCACCCAGCCTGGAGTGCAGTGGTGCGATCTTGGCTCACTGCAAGCTCTGCCTCCTGGGTTCATGCCGTTCTCCTGCCTCAGCCTCCCAAATAGCTGGGACTACAGGCACCTGCCACCACACCCGGCTAATTTTTTGTATTTTTAGTAGAGATGAGGTTTCACCATGTTAGCCAGGATGGTCTCGATCTCCTGACCTCGTGATCTGCCTGCCTCAGCCTCCCAAAGTGCTGGGATTACAGGCGTGAGCCACCGCGCCCGGCCCATTGTGTCATTCTTATCCCTTTGCATCCTCATAGCTTAGCTCCCACTTATGGGGGAGAACATCTGATGTTTGCTTTTTCATACCTGAGTTACTTCACTTAGAATAATAGTCTCCAGTTCCATCCAGGTTGCTGCGAATGCCATTAATTCATTCCTTTTAATGGCTGAGAAGTATTCCATCATATGTATATCTCATGGTTTCTTTATCCATTTTTTGATTGATGGGCATTTGGGCTGGTTCCACATTTTTGCTATTTTGAATTGTGCTGCTATTAACTTGCAGGTGCAAGTATCTTGTGCGTATAACGACTTCTTTTCCTCTGAGAACTTAACTCTTGTTTCTATCAGTCAGCCTGTGGTAAAACTGGTTTCCTTATAGGTCCTTTCTCTTAAGGTCATGGTTTCCAAGAACCTATGGACAACATTGAAGATTTGCTGTACATGTGATAAACAACATAGCTTGCTGATTAAGAACATGAACTATGAGGTTAGACCACCTGAGTTTGAATCTCTGCAGCTTCCTTCTGTATGACCTTGAGCAAGCGATTTAACCTTTCTGTGCCTTGCTTTCTCATCTGTAACATGAAATAATAATAATAATTAAAAAAACCTTCCGCATAAGGGGAAACAAAAGAGTAAGAACCTGCACTGTTCAAAATTTAAATTGTTATCAGATGTCCATTGCCAAATTCTCTTCCTTTTCATAGTTTTTGAATGCTGGTTGGTGTAGAGCTTGACCTAGAAGCTTTGGGTAACGTGAAAAAATATAGGAAGAAAAATAGTGACAGCTGACATTTATTATGCACCTACTGTGTGCACCAAAAACTGCGGGAAGTATCCTCTATTATTGCTTCATTTCACTCCAGGAGGTAGTGACCATTCCACAGATGTGGAAGCTGAGGCCTGTGTTGGAGCTCCTTTCCTGTGGTCTCACACTAAATGGGATAGACTGCAGACCTAGCCCTGTGGACCAGCTGTAGCATCTTCTCTAGGAAAGGAGAGAGTGTGGGCAGTGCTTTGCTTACCTGATTTCAATCTGATTGAGGAGATAAACCTGTAAAAATACTTAAATGCCTATATTAACACATGAAAAAAAGAAAGTATTCTACAGGAGAAATGTAGTACTTTATGTCCTTTTATGCATGGTGGGGATGGTTGGTTTGCTGTTAGTATTATAGCTTTTCACCTTTTGGGTCTCATTATGTTTGCACCAGTGAGACTTGTCCTTTAATATTACTTGAATGAAGGACGTTGGTTGAAGGTCTATGCCCAAGGGCTGGTTGCCTGCTGCTGCAGCACAGCTTCTGGTGACCCGGAAGTGATCCTATGATCGGGAAAGTTGGAAGGCTGTAAACATCCCAGAGTTCTTGTTGGTATATTGAATTCATTGCCTGGTGACCTATAATGGGGAAAGTTGTAAGGCTGTGAACATCCCAGAGCTCCTGTCGGGACATTGAATTCATTGCCATCCTGGTGTTCCACACACTAGGCCTAAAGTGGCTGCTGGGGTGGGGAAGGTGGCATTGGTGCCGGTTAGCATACTTCTCAGGATTCCCGTGCTGACAGGTGTTTATTTTTCTTGATCAAAACACAACAGAATAAAAACCAGAGGGCTTTAAACTGAAATGTATCGTGCTTTTACTGTAAGCTCAAGGACGCTGTATCTCCATGGGTTCTAAACATAAGATCTCCCATCATCCCTGCATCCACTCAGACTCCAGCACCTGATGACCTTGTTGGGGTTGGAGAGATTTCCCTCTCAGCATCATCTCTGTGTGCTCATATATAGCATTAGGCTAAGAAGATAAACCTCCTTTTTTTAAATAGAGCTTTGCAATTTGCCTCCACAATGCAATATAGATTATTTCTTTAGTGTCCTCATATGTGTTTTCCATTTTAAAGATGGATAAACTGTGGAAATAGTACATTATCCTAAGAAAAATAAAACTAATCATAATAGCAACTGTCTTGTATTTATACTGGAAGAAGGACGGAATTAAAAACAACCAGCTAACAAAAGAAAACCTAAATTGTTGCTCAGATAGGCAAGGAGAGGGGAAATGTAACTGTAGTGACAGATTCAATTTCTTTAAAAATAAGTGTTACCAATATTATCCCTAATGCTATTTTATTTGCTTAGAAGAGAATGCTGCATTAAACCTCACCTTTATATGTCACTATTATAGGTCTAGCTTTGTTATCAAATCACTTCCTGGAAAATAGACAAATCAAAGCAACACCCAGCAATCACTTGAAATGAATGATCAGGTCTCAAAATTATACTACATTTTTTTTTTCAAATCAAGATAATTGTAAGAAATCGACATTGAAAGTAGAGACAGCTTTTGTAGTATTCTGTTTTTTAAGAAACTAAGCTATCTTTTTACCAAATGTAGACTTAGCTCTTCCCCTGATAGTTGTCTTAATAGAAGTCAGTTGTATACTGGGAATGCTTTTATTTTTAAAATGATAGTCCTGGCTGGGTACGGTGGCTCACACCTGGAACTCCAGCATTTTGGGAGGCCTTGGCAGGCATATCACTTGAGGTCAGGAGTTCAAGACCAGCCTGGCCAACATGGCAAAAACCCATTTCTACTATAAAAACAAAAACTAGACAGGTATGGTGGCACATGCCTGTAATCCCAGCTGCTAGGGAAGCTAAGACAGGAGAATTGTTGGAATCCAGGAGGTGGAGGTTGCAGTGAGCTGAGATCAGACCACTGCACTCCAGCCTGGGTGATAGACGAGACTCTGTCTCAAAAAAAAAAAGATACTCTTCAAATTATGACTACTTGTAATTTGGGGTATGCTCGCTTTTCCCTGTGCACAAGTTAAATCTTTGATAATCTTAAGAGCATGATTTTAGCATGGAGTGAGGATTAGGAGATTTGTTTTGTTTCTAAGTGGTTGTATGTCAAGGAATATCAAATATCTATTTATATCTGTCATTTTTGTGTGTCTGTTTTCCCCCACTTATTTTTAAGCCAGTTAAATGCCTTGCTGAATGAGAGTGGGGGGAAGAGGGTGAAATGAATGCTTTTTAGAACTTCCTCAACAAATTTAGTTCTTTTTAGTCTTTCTTTTTTTAAATAGAGATAGTGTCTTTGTTTTCCTTTCTTTTCTTTTCTTTTTTTTTTTTTCCCTAAATATAGATAGAGTCTTGCTATGTTGCCCAGACTGGTCTTGAATTCCTGGCCTCAAGTGATCCTCCTGCCTCCACCTCCCAAATAGCTGGAACTATACAGGTGCACACTACTGCACCCATCTTTTAGCTCTTGTGTGCTAGATGTATACGGGGCTATGATGGAGAACCCAGCATTAGCAGTAGGGGGTAGAGATGGCTTATTAAAATAAATGTCAAACCTGGATGCTTGGATTTTGTTTTAGCCACATCAGCACCTCTTGAGGCTAAAACTTTTGTAAATCTCTCTGTAAAACAGAACAGGATTATGAACACAGAACATGCTTTATCATGTTCTCTGATGAGGAGAATTGTATGTGGATTTAGAGGCATCCCCAGCCAGGCAGTCTGGACTCAGTGGCCGGTAGGGGGCTTATGTTTATAACACTGTGGTCGTGGCCTAGGCAAGTAGCAAGCCTTTTCCACTTCCCTACTCCCACCTGATCTTGTTCCACATTGCTTCTTCAAAGGAGGCAGCATGGATATCTCTTCTTTGCCATGAGTGAGGGTGGTGATAGACAAACCACCACTTAGCATCTCTGGGACTTCTGTGGACAACTGCTTTGATGTGTAGGTGGCAAATAAGATGAGGTCTTCCCACTACTGACCCAGTATTGTGTAGCGTTTTTCTGGTGAATTAATTTTAGGTAGCAGCTTCCTTATTTACGTGAGAAAATGTGAACAGAGGAGTGATACTGTAAAATACATACTTGGTCTTCAATCTCTTTTTCTGGTATATAACTCCTAAAATCCTTAGAATCTCCAAAGTGATGTCTTTTGTGTGCTAATGAACTGATCGATGACTGGCAGAACCTAGGTCGCTTCAGAATTAGTTCTGGTCACCTGAAACACCCCGGCAGGAAAAGAGGGTTGAGATTTTTCAGCCCCACCCCCAACACCCTGGGGAGAGGGAGAGGGTCTGAAGGTTAAGTTGATCACTCATTTCCAATGGTTTAATCAAGCATGCCAACATAAGGAAGCCTCCATAAAAACCCAAAAGGACAGGGTTCAGACAGTTTCCGGATGACTGAACGTGGGGGAGTGGAGGTTCCTAAAGGGTGGCATACCTGAGTAACAGATGGAACTTCCTTGTACCTTCCCTCATATCTCACCCTATGCATCTCTTTATCTGTGTCCTTTGCAATACCTTTTAAAATAAACCAGTGAATATAAGTAGGTGTTTCTCTGAGTTCCATGAGCCACGCTAGCAAGTTAATCAAACCCAAGGAGAGAGTTATGCTCTAGATCATCGCAACTTGAAGCTTGTCTGTCAGAAGTTCCCAAGGCCCTATGTCTGGACTGGTTATCGGTGAGAAGTGGGGGGCAGTCTTGTGAGACTGAGCCCTTAACCGGGGAATCTGAGGCCATCTCCAGGTAAATAGCATTGGAATCGAATTGGAGGACAACCAGCTGGTGTCTACTGCAGAACTGATTGCTTGCCTGGTGTGTGGGGAGAAATCCTGACATATTTGGTCACAGAAGTCTTCTGTGTTAATGATTTCTGTGGTTTCAGAGCAGAGGAAAAATCAAGTTTGAGTTTTTCCCCATTCAAGAGGACAGAACATTTTTGAATGCTGGAATGATAGGAAATTATGCTTGAATGTGTTTCAACATGGAAGGCATTTTTGTTGACTGCAGCACCCACGGGATGTTAGCAGTAAGCTATGCATAAATGATATTTTTATCAACTTTGCACAGAATGATAGGATATAGAAGGAGAAAACCAGGAAGCCTACAGAAACAGAGTGTGAAGATTGAAGAAACACCACCTTCACTTAGGCAGGGCACCTTTGTTAAGAGAAAATACCCTGAGATAATGCCTGTGTTCCAACCAATACTGTAAATTAGTGTTTGGTAAGTATCTGTGTTTCCATTCATTTTAATGCCTACAAAGGTGTTTATACTGTGAGAACACATTGCTAAATTGGAATTTAGGCTGTTTTTAGAAGATCATAGATTGCTTTTTCCTTCTTGCAGTTTCTCCTTGCGCAAGCTCAACTACATCAGTTGAACAAAACTTTGTGTTATTTTGGGGAGAGGAGACATTTATGATGTAGATGATCATTTTAGGTGGATAGCTTTTTTCTTTTCTTCTTGATCTTATCCAGTAATTTTATATTAGTTCTTGATGGACTGTTTTTAGGTGACTTTTTATAGTTTGTTTTTCTTGGGTGAATTCTGATGAATGTATACTCCATTTTTGTGCATGTTACATGACTAGAACTTAGCATATGCACGGGCCAGTCAAGAGTAATGGCTATTCGTTTTGCTATTCCCAGCTTGGTAGTCTTACTGTTATTGTTATTTTGAGATGGAGTCTTGCTCTGTCACCCAGGCTGGGGTGCAGTGGTGTGATCTCAGCTCACTGCAGTCTCCTCCTCCTGGGTTTAAGCGATTCTCCTTCCTCAGCCTCCTGAGTAGCTGGGATTACAGCCACGTGCTACCACACCCAGCTGGGACGACAGGGGCACACCATAGGGGCACACCACCGTGCCTGGCTAATTTTTGTATTTTTTTTGGTAGAGATGGGATTTTGCCATGTTGCCCAGGCTGGTCTTGAACTTGTTGTCTCGAGCAACCTATCCAGCTTGGCCTCCCAAAGTGCTGGGATTATAGGTGTGAGCCACTGCACCCAGCCGACAATGTCTTGAAATTAGTCAAGGGTCAAATTTTTGAGGACCTGTAAGATATTGGGTCTACTGGTCAGAGCAAGAGACATATACATGAAATACTGTTTAACCAGCCTCAGGGAACTCACAGAGAATGCATGGAGCATGTGTTTTCCTTGATTATTAGATTATTATGTCCTGAAGTAGCTTGACCAAAGAATAAATCCTTTATTCTTCAGCAAGAATCAAGTCTTTCCTATACCATTGCACCTTTTCTTCTACAGACACAAATTCTTGGATAACAAGGTCGTGGAATCATAAGAAGTGGATGGAACCTTGGAAAGGAACCCTCAAATCTTCCTCTATAATCCCCCACTACTCCTTTATCAACCATTTGGCTGTGTCTAGATTGAATTCATAATATTTCCCAGAATGTGCTTTTGGCTACTAGCAAATCATGGCATTTCATACCTTTATGAAATCTTTTACAAAGCCTATGAAATATGCAAGAGTTTACATCTAAAGTATCTGTTCAGTGGGAGTTGTCGTGTCATTGAATCTTAGGTGTTAAAATACGTTTTTATATACTCCATGTTGGAATGATACAAAGTTTGTTAACTGAAGGAATGAGTTAAAATATGTGAATTGAAATGTTGCAAATATGCTCATAATTGTAAAATTTCTTTTTGTTATGATTATTAAGCAGGTGGCAGATTGAAGGATAATGTTCCGGACATTAGAAAATATTTGTAGATAGTTTATAAATTTTGCTTAGATATGTAGAAATTGAGGTATAATACTTTTTAAATTGTTCTTTCATTCAGCAACATTTTGGGGGTACTATTTTCCAAGGATTTCAGTAAATGTAGCGGATTCAAAGTTGTTGTATGTGACTTCTGTCATCAAGAAGCTCCCAGTTTTGTGATTTTTTTTTTTAATGCCCAGGAATCTAGTTAATTTTTAAAGTAGCTAATGGATGGTGTGGAAAATGTGCCCTCTATTCTTAATGACAGAAGTCCTTAAAAGCACTGAGGTAGTAACCTACCCTGGGGTTCAGAGTCTACTTGGTGTCCCTTTGAAGGGTCATGATTCAGAAACCCAGTCCTCTTCTCCACACTTCTGACTAATTGTTGAAGGAGTAAGTTTTGCTGTTTGATGTCTTCTCTCCACTCCAGTTCTTCTGTATTGACCTTTCCTCTGTGGATAGTATTTGCAAAAGACGAGAAAACATTCTAAAGCACTGTGATTTAACAAGAGGAACTTGGCTGGTTTTAGCTGAAGGTCCTTGTCAGGCCCTTGAGGTCAGATCCAGCTTTTCCCAAGTTGCCTTCTCCTGTTCGCTGCTGCACAGCTGTTACTGAGCTGGCATCTAGCCTCTTGAGAGCAGCCCTGAAAGTGAAATCTGGAGCTAGTGTTCAGCTGATGAAGTCACACGGGGATTTATGGAACTTCTGATCCTGGCATTACCAATCAGATTCTTTGTGTTGGTTAGTTTTATGGTTTCTCTAAACCATGAGAATGTTTCTCAAAGTGGTTTCCAGATATTAGCCTCAGTTAATCTGAATTTGTGGCACAGTTCCTTCTGTCATCAGTGGCAAGCACAATTGGGGTTGGTGGAGTGAACTGCTTTTCATCTGGTTTTCCAAACAGTTGGAAAAGTTCGCGTTTGACAATTGCAATTGCAATAGTGATTGACACCCCCAGCAGATGTGAGGAAAACAAAATTAAACTGACTTATATAACCTAAGTAACAAGAGGTCAAAGGCAGTGATCGATGCCTTCTCTTCATCTTTTATGAAGATACTGTCCCTTCATCCTTTAAGGGTAGGAACTTGGTCATTAAAATAGTTTTTAGAGCAAAGCATAGGGTGCAGATGTGCCATCATTTAAATCGACAGATGTTAACTTTTACTGTGTTGTGCATATGTGTGTTTGAGGTAAACATTCAAAACAAGCCTTCATGTTCAGTGCATATGCACATTGTATCACAGTCACAACATTGTTCTAAATTGTGTGATAAGGATTTTTCTCAACCCTCTGGTCATCCTATCATATTCTGAAGGAATATGGTGCCCCTATGAGCACATACTTCTTTTTCACAGTACGCGATCATCCATGTATTTTTCAAAACAAAAATAACAATAGCGAAACACCAAAAAACCTCACTTACAAATTGGGAAGTGTTATTACTAATGATAAATCGATGACTTTCATTACCCCAGATCTAAGTAGGAAAGGAAAGGTTATACCTGCCCTGTTTCAGACACTTGCTAGTTCCTACATTGGCTCACTTCTCCTTTGCTCATAGCACTCATTGTAAGAAAGTAGATCAGTCAATAGTACCGAGCTTTTCTTCGTTTGAACTCTTTTTATTTGCAGTTTAATCATTAATTTTTTTCTTAGGAAGTACCAGGAAAAGATAAGAAATTTATGAAAAAAGCAGATGGGGATAAAATCTATGTTCAAAGAGTTAGAATAGAGGCTAAGAAATGATACCAATCTAGAGTTTCAGGATGAATATTGACATAGTAAAAGTCCCAGACATTTACAAATTTGTCCTGATATTTTATTTTGTAGATGAGGAAACTTAGGTTTAGGAAAATTAAATGCTTTATACAAGGTTGCACAGATAGTTATTTGGTTGAGAAAGAAAGTCTAAAGCTCTTTTCAACATTAAAAGTAACAAAAAACACAGAAGCGAGCAGGCAGCAAACTCTATACTTTGAGCAGTCAGCAGGAGAAAAAGAACTTAGATTGAGTGTAAGCAATTTAAGACAGAATTTTCCATAGTGGAAACTCTTAATAATGGGATGGGGTGCATTGAGATATCATGTTGAGGAATTATCTACAATATAAGATGTTTTTGGCATGGTCCTTTCCTGAAAGGTGGGAGAGAAATTGTTGGAGGCTCTATCCAACCATTGATAGAGTATCCTTTGATTAGTAGTGATACGGTTTGGCTCTGTGTCCCCACCCAAATTTTATTTCAAATTGTAATCCCCACGTGTCAAGGGAGGGACTGGTAGGTGGATTCCCCCATGCTGTTATCATGCTATGAGTGAGTTCCCACAAGATCGGATAGTTTTATAAGGGTCCCTTCCCTCTTTGTGCTCTCCCTCTCTCCTGCTGCTATGTAAGACATGCCTGCTTCCCCTTCTACCATGATTGTAAATTTCCTGAGGCCTCCCCAGCCATGCTGAACTGTGAGTCAATTAAACCTCTTACCTTTCTAAATTACCCAGTCTCAGCTAGTTCTTTATAGTGGTGTGAGAAAAGACTAATACAAGTAGTATCCTTTGATTAGTAGTATCCTTTGATTAATAGTATCTGTTATTTACTACAGTGTTCTTTGAGGATCCTATAGTTCAGAGAAGGAAATTATTGATGAATATAAATGAATAATAAAATTCTAAGCCTCCAACTGACTGAATGGACCTCCCTCTAGGCCAGAGGACCCGAAACCTGAAAAACTAGTTCACACCATGAAAGGAAGTGGAATTGGACATGTCCCCTTACACTCTCCTCCTTTTGGAATTCAGGCACAATTGGCCAGCGTACACATTAAAACGGAAATCTGAAGACTGACAAAACACACTCTTTGTAGCAATAAGATACCAAATTCGGACCTGACTCTGGTATAGCATCACATAACAGATAGCAGGCGCTGAAAGAAATTGAAGCATCATACCCCAACATATATTTCTGTGACATATTTTGAAATGGTCCTACAAAGCTACCTCTTGTGGGGAAAGTCTACATTTTGTAGAGAATCCCTTACCTACTCCTAGTCTTTTCTGAATTAACGAAGGTGTGGCATCTTTTTAGGACTAATAAGAGACATTTACCATTTGTTCTCTCTGAAACTTGCTACCTGGAGGCTTCATCTGCATAATAAAGACCTTGGTCCTTTCCCTCCCCTCTCCTCCCCTCGCCTTTCCTTTTCCTTTCCCTTTCCCTTTCCCTTTCCCTTTCCCTTTCCCTTTTCATTTCCCCTATCCTTTCCTTTCCAACAGGGTTTTATTCTGTCACCCATGCTGGAGTGACACATCATGGCTCATTGCAGCCTCGACCTCCAGGCTCAGATGATCCTCCCACCTCAGCTTCCTGAGTAGCAGGACCACAGGTGTGGTCCACACCAGTAGCTACCACACTTGGCTAATTTTTTTATTTTTAATAGTAGAGACAGGGATTTCACCATGTTGCCCAGGCTGGTGTTGAACTCCTGGGCTCAAGCAATTCTTCCTTTGTCAGCCTCCCAAAGTGCTGGGATTATAGGTATGAGCCACTGCGCCCAGCCCTTAACTCTTTCAATCAGAAAAATCTTTGAGTCCACCTATGACCTGGAAGTCCCCCTCCCCCAACAGTCTCGAGTTGTCCAGCCTTTCCACATCAAACCAATGTATACCTTACATGTACTGATTGAGGTCCTTCTGTAACTTCTGGCCCTCTAAAATGTATAAAATCAAGCTGTAACCTGATTACCTTGGGCATATGTTCTCAGGACCTCCTGGGGCTGTTGTGTCATGGGCCTTGGTTACTCATATTTGGCTCAGAGTAAACCTCTTTAAATATTTTACAGATTTTGACTCTGTCAACATAATAAAGCACTGATAATCTTAACATCTCACTTTGTCCTTTGGTCTTGGCCTCCTTCTCCACCATGAAGAGCCATGATGAGGACTGTAGCACTGTCAGGCAGACTGGTCATGCGGGGGTTCTCTTCTTTTGATCTGTGGCTAACCAGCACATCCAGGTCAATAATAGACTTGCGGGTCACCTTAGATCTGTAATAGATTTGCCATGGACCTTTGTAGTTAGTGGCTTGACTTTGTTTGGAATTGCATAGTGAAATATTCTCTAACATATTTGCTAGCATTTGTAAGTGGATCATTTGTGGAAAAATGACAATAAAAGGTGTGAACCCAGTTAGTATGAGTTAGGGACATCCAGTTAGGTGAATGATTGTTCTACGCCAGTCATCAGCACCATACACCAGTCATGCTGATGAAGTGAGACTCTGTTCTCACTTCTCTTTCATGAAGACATTTAGTGTGCTCAGGACTAGAAACAGGAGATTTTCTCATAACATTACATATATTTTAAACAATTAAGGCAAAAAGTTATGATGCAAAAGCTAGGGTGAACTTTTCCCATCTCTATATATGCATATATATTTATATATATGTATATATTTGCTATTATTATTCCTTATGAAAATGCTTCTGAACTTATGCAGATAGAGTGCCCAGCCTTTTGAAGCATCGTTGTTTGTCTGAGGTAATACCTGAGGCTTGTTGCCTCACACCAAGGCAATCAAAGACACGGACACACAGTGAGTGAGGTTAAGAGCAGAGGTTTAACAGACAAAAGAAAGTGAAAAGCGCTCTCTCCTGCAGAGAGAGAGGGGCTTCCAAGTGGGTCTTCTGGTTCCATGGTGAAATGCATGGGGTTTTATACACTAGCCTGAGGAGGCAGTGTCTGATTTTCACAGAGCCCGAAAGATTGTTTGGACCAGGTGTGCCATTTGCATAGCACATGAAGCAGTTGGCCACCTCACCCTAACCTTTTATTATGTAGATGGGTTTTCTACCTGGCCTGCACCATGCTCCCTGCTTCTTTACTGCACACGTGGCAACAAAGAAAAGGGAAGAGGGAGCCTCCGTGTTGAATATACCTGGCTCTCTGTAGAGGTTATCTAAAGAGGAATTTATAGGCCATCCAGTAGAACATGCTCATTTTATCATTGTGAAAATAAAATTGGTTTATACTATGGTACTCAAGGCCACCAAGCCAGTGAGTAACAGGACCATGAACAGTATATGCATTTCAAGTGTGTCACCCTTATTTTTCTACTTAAGCATAAAATAGTTTCAGTAAATTTCTTTATTAATAATAGATGTTTGGGGGCTATATAAACCAAGGGTCACAATTAGAATTATATTGGGATTCACTTTTTTGAGGGATTATGGGATATTCAGTGCTCCAGAATTGTGTCCTTACAGAATTATATAGTGTTAAAAAGCTGGACAAGAGTTGAACTCCAAATATCCCTAATAATTATAACTCTTCGGGCAAAAGGGGGCTACTAACTGCCTTAGATGATGGTAACCTCACATCCGCAGTTTATGCAAACCTCACATCTATGTTTGCAGCTTGATTTTTCAGGCTGCTTTGTGTTAGAAAAGAAATAATTTCGGGGCTGCTTTTATTAAAAGGGAAATCTTACCGAGGACTCTCTTACCTCACTGCCTAAATAATTTCTTTTTAGCTCCTGTATCACTTTGATGATCATACAGCATCATGCTTGAACAAGGTTCTTAATTCTTTTTAGCAGTTTCTGGACTAGATAGTATATAAAGCAAGAGAACACCCCCCTTTTCATCAGCTGTTTACCACATTGCAAGGACTCTGAGGGATAATTAAGATTTAAATATTCCCAGCAGGGAGGGAAGAAGTTTGGATAAAAGAATATCTTTCCCTCTCTCTCTTTCTCTCAGGATTTTATCATCAGAAAAGATCACTTTGTTCGATCATTAAAACTGCTATTAGTGCTTAAGCACAAGAGACACATGCGTTTACCATATATAGTCTGTTGTTTTCCTGGTATTTTAATTCCCTAGAGCAAAAAAGTATTTGAATTCCAGGTATTTTCGGAAGTTTTGGCATTCGGCAGATGTGAGGTTACCATCATCTAAGACAGTTAGTAGCCCCCCCTGTTGCCGGAAGAGTTATAATTATTAGGGATATTTGGAGTTCAACTCTTGTCCAGCTTTTCAACACTATATAATTCTGTAAGGACACAATTCTGGAGCACTGAATATCCCATAATCCCTCAAAACAGTGAATCCCAATATAATTCTAATTGTGACCCTTGGTTTATATAGCCCCCAAATACCTTTTATTAATAAAGAAATTTACTGAAACTATTTTATGCTTAAGTAGAAAAATAAGGGTGACACACTTGAAATGCATATACTGTTCATGGTCCTGTTACTCACTGGCTTGGTGGCCTTGAGTACCATAATATAAACCAAACTTATTTTCCCAATGATAAAATGAGTGTGTTCTACTGGATGGCCTATAAATTCCTCTGTCTTTGAAATTACGACTAAATGTTTTTATTTTATATTTAAATACAATAAGTCAAGTGTTATATTGCCCCACTCTATAAAGGACAAAAAAAACCCAATACAGTGGGTCACAGATACCATCTAGAGGATGCTCACATTGTTTGCCAAATTGGGATAAGGATCTTTAAGTTTCCTTCCTACTCCAAGATTGCACTTAAATTATGTTATTTTTTTTCAGTTGGTTGGCTGCTTAGGATAGAAAAACATTTCATCTTATACAGAAGTGAACATATGAAAACAGTAATGCTACTTTTAACATTATCATCATCTTAAGATGATATGGCATTTTATATTTTTCAAAGAACATTCACAGGTAACATTTTAGATCAAATGGAAATAAGGTCAAATGAATGACATGGCACATGTATATGCCAAACTGTAATTGTTAGATTCAAGGATGGTAGCATTTTTGGCAGAAGACAAATCTCTTTAATTAGAAATGCATGCTGCTAAGCACAGCCAGTAATGAGGAGAGAAGAGAGAACTCACACAGGACAAAGTTTGAAGGCAGTGCTCTTCTGTCCAGATCAGTTAGTCATACTGTACCAGGCTATGGGGTTATACTGCTTGCACATCTGCATATCTCTGGTATCATCCATGTATGAAGCATCCTTAGGTTAAACATGTTGAAACATGATAAAATGTGTCTTAGAGTTTATGAAATGTAATACATCTCTAGAGCTAATTTTGGAAGCCAATGGGCAACAGTTTGGCACCTGAATTACTCTTGGTCCGGTTAAATGGTTCACATTAAATATTGTTGGTCACTATATTTAAATATCTCTAAATGGAGAATGTGATATAGTGATATGTGGAAGTATATCTGTCACAGGGTAAATCTCAAAATTGGGGTTCAGCCCAGGAGGCCAACTGGGTTCTTGGCTTCGTGCAGGAAAGAATTCAAGAGAGAATAACAGAGTAAAGAGAAAGCAAGTTTATTAAGAAAGTAAAGGAATAAAATGGTGGCTACTCCATAGGCAGGGCAACTCCAAGGGCTACTGGTTGGCTAGTTTTATGGTTATTTCTCGATGATATGCTAACCAAGGGGTGGATGTTCATGAGTTTTCCAGGAAAGGAGCGAGGAATTTCCAAAACTCAGGGTTCCTTCCCTTTTTAGACTATATAGGATAACTTCCAGACATTGTCATGGCATTTGCAAACTGTCGTGGTGCTGGTGGGAGTGCCTTTAGCATGCTGATGCATTGTAACTGCGTATAATGAGCAGTGAGGATGAACAGTGGTTGCTTTTGTCACCATCTTGATTTTGGCTGGTTTCAGCTGGTTTTGGCTGTCTTCTCTACCACATCCTATTTTATTAGCAGGGTCTTGTGACCTGTGTCTTGGGAAACTAATCCTACCTCAATAAATAGTTGAAAAGGTGGATAGTAGATAGAAGGGCATAATTTTCTTCTTGACTATTTTAAGGATTTGAAGTCTTCAGAGAAACAGGAAAAGAGGAAAAGTCCTATTACTACTAGATATACTGTGGTGAATGAAAAAAGATTATTTTTTCCAGCACTTACTCATGAGGACAGAATCACAACACATTGGTGATTTGGTTTTGTCTATCTTTTCTGTGTTGACTGCTGCATTTTTCTATCTTTTAAATCTAGGTTTTAATTTCAATATGCCTAAACATTTTTTAATCACTTTTTTTGGGGGCGGGGGCCAGGTTTTGGACAATAAAATCACATGTGAAAAATCCTCAGAGAATTTTAAGAAGTAGGAGAGACTTTAGAAATCATCTAGTATACCTTCTTCACACTACTAAATAGTAAACAGATTCAGGGAAATAGACGCTGTATTTAGGGGGATATACCTAAGTTATTTGCAAAGCCCTAGAACCTCCCATCTCCGAGACCAGGACAATTTTAGGATAACGAAGTGCAAGGACAATAGAAAGCAGAAAGGTGATTTAAAAAAAGTCTTCTGAATTTTAAGTCTTGTGGATGACGTAGATACTTTTGAGCCATAGGATATTATGTGACCTAGGATAAATTCGAGATTTTTACCAACTCAGAAAGGTTTAATACTCAAGACGTGAATCCTTAGCATAGACATTTTCACATGTTACTATGCACTAACGGCTTGAGAAAATATATAACATGAATATTCATGAAAGTCACTTCACAGGTCCCTCTGAAATTTCCTATAGAAAATTACCTTCTTTCATTGAGAAGGTTTTATGCTTAAGGCTCTGTGAATTGGAATTCTAAAGTTGTCAATGCTGTGTTGATTTACTTGAGTTACTGATGATAGGAGCCTTTTGGTGTATTGGAGCTCTTCTGGATGTACATGGAGAAACCCAACTGAAACTGATGTAAGCCGAAGTAAAGAACTGTGTTATTGACTCGCGTAAGTGAAAAGTCCAGGGTAGGGCTCAAGTATGACTTTTTCCAGGGTTGCAAACTCTGCCATTATAACCGGCCCCGCTGTTTCTTGGCAGTATTTCCTTCAGTGTTGGCTTTGTATGCAGGCAGGTTTCCCCCAGGTATTTCCAAAATAAGTCTCCAACTGCCATTTTCCCCTGCTGTCACACCACCACAGCCATCAACATGGGAGACTTCTGTGACCAAAGTGGAGGCGGGGGAGGGGTTCCCCACACACCAAGCATGAACCCTAGCTGAGTGTCCTCTTCCAATTCAGTTCCACACTATCTACCCGGAGATAGTGTCAGATCCCACAGGTTGGGGACTCAGTCCCCACAAGCCCTCAGTAACCCTAGACACCAGTCTCAAGTCCAGGCTTCTGGAATTTCTAACCAACTGGCTTTGAGTTGGGGTTCCTATGACCCCCTGTTTGGATTTCATTTGCTGGAGAGGCACACGGAACTCAGGAAAACACTTATTTACATTTACGGGTTTATTATAAAGACTTCTGCAAAGGGTACAGATGCAGAGCTGTGTAGGGTGAGGTATGGGGGAAGCAGTGCAGAGCTTCCATGCCCCCCCTGGGCACCACCACCCAGGAACTTCCACATGTTCAGCTATGCAGAAGCTCCCCAACCCAGGACTCTTGGGTTGTTATGGAAGTTTCTTGATGTTAGCATTCCTTTCCCCAGGGTATGGCGTGGGACCCTATCTGGGGAGAGTCTTAAAGACCACTATCAGAAACGCTAGGCAAGATTAGAGTCCTGCCTTGGGGCAGATGAAAGGAAGGCAGGAGAAGATCAGAGAGATTGTTTCCTGAGGCCGCCTCCTGGGGCTGAACACAGCCAACATTGTAACAAAAGACTATGGGAGTTATAAGCCAGGAACCAATACATGTTATGGACAAAAAACTACACACACACACACACACACACACACACACACACATATACATACATACATATATATGTATCATAACATTATACCACAATGTGGCAAGAAGGTCACCAGCCGCTCCAGTCACACATTATGCTAACTGTGAGATAGGCAGAGAGAGCTCCTCCTTCCTCAATTTCATTACTGGTATTTATTCTCCTCGCACCATCCTCAGTCATGTCCCTAGGAAGATGGGAGGTATTGGTCACTGGTACAGAGGTGTGTAATCACCTTTATCCAAATCACTTGAACTGACAGTCTGGAGAGTGGATGGCTTCTTCTGAAGAGAAAATTCAAGGTGTCTCACCAACAGGGGCAGTGTCCATTGAGCCGTCCAAACAACAACTTCTTCCTTTTGCTTAGATGTTACCGTTTATGAATGTTGATGCACAAGGTAGTATTTAGAAATTGAGAAAAAAATCGTCTTTCCACATTCAGTGCGTCTTTGCTTCCAGTTTGATTTTGATGTGGGAGTTCAGAAGAAATTACCTAGGCAGATAGTGAGGGTAGGGGAGTCCTCGGTAAGATTTTCCTTTTAATGTAAAGCAGCCCCCAAATGGCGGCTCCGTCTGCCCTTCTCTCTATCAGTCACGTGTAGAGTAAGGAGCAGAGAAGATGGTGTCCCTAGAGTGGAAAGTCTATTTGCATAATAAGATTAGGGTGGGATGGCCCGCCTTCTCTGCAAGCTATGTAAACGTCACGCCTGATCCAACCAATGGGTGGGCCCTATGTAAATCAGACACCACCTCCTCAAGCCGAACTATAAAATCCAGCGCATACACCCCACGGGCCTTTTCCTCTTGGAGGCCCTCCTCTATCACTAGAATGGGAGCTGTTTTCCTTTCTCTTTATTTTGCCTGTTAAACCTCCACTCCTAAACTCTTCCTGTATGCCTGTGTCCTAAATTTTCTTGGCGCGAGACTATAGGCCCCGGGTATTTACCCTAGACAAGGTACCCACTTCAATTTTTCTAGTCCAGTGGAAGCTCCCATTGTCAAAGCCCTTTATAGCAATGCTCTTAAAGTATCTTTGTTTTGATAAAGTCCAAGGGATTCATTGTCTTATTTTAAAACTAATGTTTAATCACTCACTATTTTTATGTTTATATTATCAGCACTTGTTAAAGATAATTTGGCTTGAGGCCAGGAGTTCCAGACCAGCCTGGGCAATATAAGAAGACCCCGTCTCTATTAAAAAAAAAAAAAAAAAACAGTACTAAAACTAGCTGGGTGTGGTGGTACATGTCTGTAGTCTCAGCTGCTTGAGAGGCTGAGGCAGGAGGATCCCTTGGGCCCAGGAGTTTGAGACTGCAGTGAACTATAATTATGCCACTGGACTCCAGCCTGTGTGACAGAGGGAAACTCTTGTCTTTGGGGCGGGGCAGGGCGGTGGAAAGCTTGTGTTCCTACTATGATCAGCCTCTTTGGAAGCCCTTATAGTTCTGTTTGAATACCTCTCTTTGGAGCTTGGGCATGGCATGGCCTACCACATTGAGCAACGGCTTGAGACCATTTCTATGTAGGCTTCTAAAGGGAAACATGCACCTGTGGAAATAAATTCAGCTGTAAGTTCGTGTTTGTCAGGGCCCAGGAACAGTAAGAATGTAGGGTGAGAACGTGTAGGGAAATGCTGATTTCCATTAAAGCATATAAATAGAGGGAGTTTAGAGCTGTCAAAAACAATTCCTCCCCACATTTAGACTGTTAATATAAATTAAGAAGTTGTCAACCACGTATCAAGGTGGAAGGAAAGACTCAACAAAGATAATGTTGGCAAAGGGCCATGTTGATTAGAGAGGATTTATAGGCTAATTTTGATTGAGGAAATGTCTTCTATCAACAACTGCTGAACATTTTCCTTAATTCTAGAAGCAACTTTATGCCTGCTTGTTTTGATCTGTTTTATTTTTATTTTTTTGAGACAGTCTCGCTCTGTTGCCTAGGCTGGAGTGCGGTGGCACTATCTTGGCTCACCATAACTTCTGCCTCCCAGTTTCCAGCGATTCTGCTGCCTCAGCCTCCCAAGTAGCTGGGATTACAGGTGCCCACCACTGTGCCCGGCTAATGTTTGTATTTTTGGTAGAGACAGGGTTTCCCCATGTTGACCAGGCTGGTCTCGAACTCCTGACCTCAGGTGATCTGCCGGCCTTGGCTTCCCAAAGTGGTGAGATTATAGGCGTGAGCCACCATGTCTGCAGTGTTTTCTTTTTTTCTTGGTGGTTTTGTCCTGTCTGCCAACAGCATTATTGAATTACCTGGGGTTTGCCAGTGTTTCCTTTTCCTTTTCCTTTGCTTGTTGTGGGACCTTGCTATGTTGCTTGGAACTCCTGGCCTCAAGCAATCCTCCTGCTTCAGTCTC
>NW_012101643.1:2012330-2012659 GCF_000951045.1 Mandrillus leucophaeus | reverse complement strand
AGGAGTGGGCATACCATGGGAAGAACACACAAAAGAAAAATGTTTTGCAGAACAAAGACCACTCCAGGAGTATTGAGGTACCAGGAGAAAGGTGGAATAGAACCTTGTGGCAATGAAGGGAAAAAAAAGTCGTTGTTTTCAGAGGGAGATCTGCTGCGGGCTCTGCTGGAAGAACGTAGAGTCTTTCTCTCTAAGGTAGAGTTGTGACACTACCTTAATACTGAGAGATTTTTTAAAAATCTAGTTTGGATTTTTGAAAGACATACAAAGGATTAGGTGGGTGTTAAAACTGAAAAGTTACACTGTAATTGACAATAGGGAGAGGGTGA
>NW_012101643.1:2010122-2012280 GCF_000951045.1 Mandrillus leucophaeus | reverse complement strand
CATTTCCTTGGTATTTTAGAGCTTAAAGATAGTCTCTCTTTTAAAGGGATATCATCCAATGTTTAAGTCTTGTCCTCGTGTCTAATCTCAAGTGCGTCCTGGCAGTCCTCCATTTACTTAGGCAGTTCCCAGTCTTGTATTCCTCAAAGCCCCTCTTCCCTTCCCATTCTCAGCTGATTTCACTGAGAAAACAGAAGCAGTTGGAAGAAAACTTACACATCCTCGCACTCCTAAATCAGCCAAACTCCCAGCAACTTTACCTTTACTCCCATCTGAGGCCACCACCTCTACCTGTTCTTTGATCCCAGGTGGAGATACCCCTATCCCATTTCTTGTCCAGATCACTAACTTCTTATTTGATCTTTTCAGGATTATTTCCATCAGCATGTAAATACGTGATCATATCTCCTTACTGTCCCTCGAGTGTATCAAAAACACTGTTGTTGGAACTTTCTCCTAGCTGGCCTATGATTTTCTCTGTCACAAATTCAGATTATGTTAGCAGAGGGGTCTTCCCTGTATAGCCCATTTAAAATACTGACTCTCATTATTTCTGTCTCCTACCCTACTTTATTTTCTTTAAACCAATTCCCCAACAGATGTATGTGTATATGCATATAGGTACATTGTCTGTCCCCATTTTATTTCCACAAAGACAGGAGTTTTGTCTGTTTTGATCTTTTCTTTCCTTAGTGCCCAAAATAGTGCCTGAAATATCACAGACACCCCCAGATACTTCCTTTTTTGACTTCATATCGTCTCCAGCTACTATACCATTTCTTTGGTTACCTTTGTAAAACAAGTCAAGAGTTGTCTGTACCTGATGCTCTGCTTCTTCTCTTCTCATTCAATCTTAAGTCCCCTCCATTCTGGATCTCTTCCCCATAGCTCCACTGAAATGGCCCTTGATCAGACTACCAATGAACACCACATTGCCAAATGTAATGGCAATTCTAAACTGCCTTCTCACTCAACTTCCAGGTAACATTCTACCTGGTTGACTATTTTTTCTCTTTGTAATCTGTTTAGATCGGTTGGCCCCTGATTTTCTTTCTACCTTAGAGGTCATTTTTTATAATTAGCCTTTATTGAATTCCTCCCCCCTTTCCAACCTCATAATGTTGGCTTGCACCAGGGTTCACTTGTAGATCATCCTGTCTTTCGTTACCTATTCATTCCCTTAGTGATCTCAGCTGGTATCATGTCTTCATATATGTTCTTCACAGGGATGAGTCCTAAATATTTATCTTCAGCCATGACATTTTTCTTGAATTCCAGATTTGCATGTCTAACTGCCAACTTGATATCTCACTTGGAAGAACATCATTACAAACCTAACTCATCTGAAGTTGGCTTCACATTCTCCTCCCCTATCACTAACTGTCTTTCCCCCATTATTCCCCATTTCAGTTCATGGTACCACCATTTACCCAGTTGTTCAGACCTAAACCCTTCTAATTATTCTTTCTCCGATCATTATCCCACATCAGCAAATCCTGTCAATTCTTTTTTATAAAAAAATATATCTAGATTCTGACCTTTTCCGAGTGCTTCCACAGGTCACACCCTAATAGAAGCCATGATCATCTTTTACTTGGCCATAGTAACAACCTCTCATGCCCCTAGCACGGCAGCCTGAGTGGTTCTTGGGAATGAGTCATGTCATTCCTCTGCTTGCAACTCTCTGTGGTTCCCAAAGTACTTGGACCAAACTCCAAAGCTCTTCTCAGTCCTCCGTGACTCTCTGGGTCTACCCTGCCATGTCTCTGCACTTATTTCCTCCTACTCAACTCAGCCCACCAGCCCGTTTGTTCTTCCTGGAGCTGACTGAGACATTTCCTACTGCAGAGCTTTTGTGTTGGCTGCTCTTGCCTGCCTGGAATATTCTTCAGGCTCACTCCCAGCTTTCTGCAGTTCTTGGCTCAGTGTCCCCTCATCAGAGAGGTCATTTACAACTGCCTTGTAAGATATCCCCCTTGATCCTTCGGCCCTGTCCTTAGAATTCCTGGCTTTTATCACAAGCTGACATTACATTTTGTAACTATTCATTTACTTATTATCAATCTCCTCCTAAGTGTAAGCTCCATGGGTGTCAGAAATTGTTCTGTCTCGTTCACAGTCTTATGTGATGAATGAATGAATTTAATTTTTACAAAAA
>NW_012101643.1:2006615-2009062 GCF_000951045.1 Mandrillus leucophaeus | reverse complement strand
AAAAATCTAGTTTGGATTTTTGAAAGACATACAAAGGATTAGGTGGGTGTTAAAACTGAAAAGTTACACTGTAATTGACAATAGGGAGAGGGTGAGCAAAGATCCAGAGTTTCTGTCCGTGTTGGTATCTCAGCTACAAAATAGGATGCTCAAGGGTTTTTGCAGAATCTGAGTAGAAGTGATATAAAAATGATACATCGGCCGGGCATGGTAGCTCATGCCTATAATCCCAGCACTTTGGGAGGCCGAGTTGGGCAGATCACAAGGTCAGGAGTTTGAGCCCAGCCTGGGCAACGTGGTAAAACCCCATTTCTACTAAAAATAGAAAAATGAACCGGGCATGGTGGTGCACGCCTGTAATCCCAGCTACTCAGGAGGCTGAGGTAGGAGAGGCGCTTGAACTGGGGAGGCAGAGGTTGCAGTGAGCCGAGATCGCGCCATTGCACTCCAACCTGGGCAACATAGTGAGACTCTGTCCTCCGCAACTCCCCCTCCAGAAAAAAAAAAAAGATGATACATCATTTGAAAAATATCTGTTGGTTTCAAAGGAGAAGTACTGCTTTGGGTTGTGCGTTAGTTGCTGTTTGACTAAGTCATGTTTTGCTAAGTACCTTCAACGTGAACTCTGGGGATATTTTCTTGGTTTTTATTTCCCCTCATCAGTCATCACCCAGAGATACCCAGGCTGGAAATTCCTTCTTTCTTTATTCATATGAAATTTAGTTTTTGCTTGTAAGGTAGACTGCATACTGTTTCCTTCTTAGAAGAGGATGTTTTAACATAACTGGGTATAAGCTGTATTGAGGCATGTAAAACAATGAAGGAAGGAACCTGATTTTTAGGATGAAGAGGCTTCGGGAAATAGAGTTGTGACACTATCTTAATATGGAGAGATTTTTAAAAAATCTAGTTTGGGTTTTTGAAAGACATAAAAAGATGACTAGACATTGAATGAATGTGCCCTTTGTTTTTTTTTTTTCTTCTGGAGACAAAGTTTTACTCTTGTTGCCCAGGCTGGAGTGCTATGGCATGATCTCAGCTCACCGCAACCTCCGCCTCCCGGGTTCAAGCAATTCTCCAACCTCAGCCTCCTGAGTAGCTGGGATTACAGGCATGCACCACCACGCCTGACGAATGTTTTTTGTAGTTTTAGTAGAGACAGAGTTTCTCCATGTCGGTCAAACTGGTCTTGAACTCCCAACCTCAGGTGATCCACCTGCCTTGGCCTCCCAAAGTGCTGGGATTATAGGTGTGAGCCATTGTGCCCAGCTGAATGAATGTACTCTTAGGCATTTTTTTTTTTTAATCTTTAGATTGAGCATCTTTGGATATCAGATACCAGTTGATTTTAAATAACTAGTTTCCATCTAGATGAAATTTTGATGAGAACATTTGGAAGGTTAGTAATTTCTTTGTCCAACCCAAATGTAGTTTGCATATTATTCTTAGTAAATGCACCATTTTACATTTTACATTTTATTTTACATTTTACATATTCATTTTACATTTTCCTTCAAGATTTGTCTTGCTTAACAGTGCTGTCTGCCTTCCATGAGTCATACTGACCTAGTACAAGGTCCTCATGGGTGATCAGGTCTCACCAATATTGGTTTCTGGTGCCGCTGAAACTGCATATGACCTTGTTCATGACCTCTGGTGCTATTCCATGTAGCTTGGATGTGGATATTAGTGTTAGTAACTGTTTTATGGTACTTCATAGTTCACAAGGGCTTTCATATATTTTACTTAATTTGATCTTTATGGTAATTATTTGTATAGTTCAGGAGCAAGTATAGATTTTTTTATTTTTTAATAAGTGAAATAATTGAATCTCATTGAAGTGGATTATACCAAAGTTGACCAGCTAGAAAGTGAGAGATTTGATATTTTTAACTCAAGTGTTTTGACTCCTAGTTCAGAGTTCTTTCCACTCTAGCAAGGGCCTCAAAACATCAAGCCCTAAGAAATTCTGTTAGTTGCTTCTTTTATTTTTGTGCTTTGGCTAGAGTTTTATTGGTTTTATTTTTAAATTTGCATCTTTTTACTCCCTCATTCAATCATCAGACACTCATTGAACATCTGTTATCTTCCAGGGATAATGATACACACAGGTGCAGCAAGAATAAGACATGAGGCTCATCCTTGCAGAGTACAGTCTAAGAAAGAGAGAGCCAAAAGCAAGCAATGTGATAAGGGTTGTGAAGCGTGGTCCTGGTGAGGAAATTCCTCAGTCTACTCTTTGATTTACAGAGTAGTTTACACTTTGATCCTGTAGAAATGCATTTTTTTAGGCAACTAGAATGGTCTTTCCTAATATGCCTCAGGTAGTAATGGGATGGACTAATCTGAGTGAAGGTAAACTGAATGGCAGATTGGGAATAGCTCTACAGGACTTTGTTACATTTAACAGCTGGAGAGACAGGCACAGCAGAAAGACCACCATGCCA
>NW_012101643.1:1984250-2006565 GCF_000951045.1 Mandrillus leucophaeus | reverse complement strand
TTAGTAACTGTTTTATGGTACTTCATAGTTCACAAGGGCTTTCATATATTTTACTTAATTTGATCTTTATGGTAATTATTTGTATAGTTCAGGAGCAAGTATAGATTTTTTTATTTTTTAATAAATGAAATAATTGAATCTCATTGAAGTGGATTATACCAAAGTTGACCAGCTAGAAAGTGAGAGATTTGATATTTTTAACTCAAGTGTTTTGACTCCGAGTTCAGAGTTCTTTCCACTCCAGCAAGGGCCTCAAAATATCAAGCCCTAAGAAATTCTGTTAGTTGCTTCTTTTATTTTTGTGCTTTGGCTAGAGTTTTATTGGTTTTATTTTTAAATTTGCATCTTTTTACTCCCTCATTCAATCATCAGACACTCATTGAACATCTGTTATATTCCAGGGATAATGATACACACAGGTGCAGCAAGAATAAGACATGAGGCTCATCCTTGCAGAGTACAGTCTAAGAAAGAGAGAGCCAAAAGCAAGCAATGTGATAAGGGTTGTGAAGCATGGTCCTGGTGAGGAAATTCCTCAGTCTACTCTTTGATTTACAGAGTAGTTTACACTTTGATCCTGTAGAAATGCATTTTTTAGGCAACTAGAATGGTCTTTCCTAATATGCCTCAGGTAGTAATGGGATGGACTAATCTGAGTGAAGGTAAACTGAATGGCAGATTGGGAATAGCTCTACAGGACTTTGTTACATTTAACAGCTGGAGAGACAGGCACAGGAGAAAGACCACCATGCCACTTCTAGCATGGCTCTTGCCTTCTGTGCACTGTCCTGGCATCCTGATCTTTTTTGTCTCAGACCTGTGTTACACACAGACACTATCATGATCAGTTATCTGCTGGTTGCCTCTAAGTGGTCTCTAAGTGCTTTGAGTGCCCTTGTTGCCAACAGTTTTAGAATACTTAACTCAGCATGACCAACTTGTTCACATGCTAGTAGTGCATTTTATCTTCTCAGCCATTCTTCTTCTTCCATTTTCTATGGTAATACCATGCATTTCCTTGGTATTTTAGAGCTTAAAGATAGTCTCTCTTTTAAAGGGATATCATCCAATGTTTAAGTCTTGTCCTCGTGTCTAATCTCAAGTGCGTCCTGGCAGTCCTCCATTTACTTAGGCAGTTCCCAGTCTTGTATTCCTCAAAGCCCCTCTTCCCTTCCCATTCTCAGCTGATTTCACTGAGAAAACAGAAGCAGTTGGAAGAAAACTTACACATCCTCACACTCCTAAATCAGCCAAACTCCCAGCAACTTTACCTTTACTCCCATCTGAGGCCACCACCTCTACCTGTTCTTTGATCCCAGGTGGAGATACCCCTATCCCATTTCTTGTCCAGATCACTAACTTCTTATTTGATCTTTTCAGGATTATTTCCATCAGCATGTAAATACGTGATCATATCTCCTTACTGTCCCTCGAGTGTATCAAAAACACTGTTGTTGGAACTTTCTCCTAGCTGGCCTATGATTTTCTCTGTCACAAATTCAGATTATGTTAGCAGAGGGGTCTTCCCTGTATAGCCCATTTAAAATACTGACTCTCATTATTTCTGTCTCCTACCCTACTTTATTTTCTTTAAACCAATTCCCCAACAGATGTATGTGTATATGCATATAGGTACATTGTCTGTCCCCATTTTATTTCCACAAAGACAGGAGTTTTGTCTGTTTTGATCTTTTCTTTCCTTAGTGCCCAAAATAGTGCCTGAAATATCACAGACACCCCCAGATACTTCCTTTTTTGACTTCATATCGTCTCCAGCTACTATACCATTTCTTTGGTTACCTTTGTAAAACAAGTCAAGAGTTGTCTGTACCTGATGCTCTGCTTCTTCTCTTCTCATTCAATCTTAAGTCCCCTCCATTCTGGATCTCTTCCCCATAGCTCCACTGAAATGGCCCTTGATCAGACTACCAATGAACACCACATTGCCAAATGTAATGGCAATTCTAAACTGCCTTCTCACTCAACTTCCAGGTAACATTCTACCTGGTTGACTATTTTTTCTCTTTGTAATCTGTTTAGATCGGTTGGCCCCTGATTTTCTTTCTACCTTAGAGGTCATTTTTTATAATTAGCCTTTATTGAATTCCTCCCCCCTTTCCAACCTCATAATGTTGGCTTGCACCAGGGTTCACTTGTAGATCATCCTGTCTTTCGTTACCTATTCATTCCCTTAGTGATCTCAGCTGGTATCATGTCTTCATATATGTTCTTCACAGGGATGAGTCCTAAATATTTATCTTCAGCCATGACATTTTTCTTGAATTCCAGATTTGCATGTCTAACTGCCAACTTGATATCTCACTTGGAAGAACATCATTACAAACCTAACTCATCTGAAGTTGGCTTCACATTCTCCTCCCCTATCACTAACTGTCTTTCCCCCATTATTCCCCATTTCAGTTCATGGTACCACCATTTACCCAGTTGTTCAGACCTAAACCCTTCTAATTATTCTTTCTCCGATCATTATCCCACATCAGCAAATCCTGTCAATTCTTTTTTATAAAAAAATATATCTAGATTCTGACCTTTTCCGAGTGCTTCCACAGGTCACACCCTAATAGAAGCCATGATCATCTTTTACTTGGCCATAGTAACAACCTCTCATGCCCCTAGCACGGCAGCCTGAGTGGTTCTTGGGAATGAGTCATGTCATTCCTCTGCTTGCAACTCTCTGTGGTTCCCAAAGTACTTGGACTAAACTCCAAAGCTCTTCTCAGTCCTCCATGACCCTCTGGGTCTACCCTGCCATGTCTCTGCACTTATTTCCTCCTACTCAACTCAGCCCACCAGCCCGTTTGTTCTTCCTGGAGCTGACTGAGACATTTCCTACTGCAGAGCTTTTGTGTTGGCTGCTCTTGCCTGCCTGGAATATTCTTCAGGCTCACTCCCAGCTTTCTGCAGTTCTTGGCTCAGTGTCCCCTCATCAGAGAGGTCATTTACAACTGCCTTGTAAGATATCCCCCTTGATCCTTCGGCCCTGTCCTTAGAATTCCTGGCTTTTATCACAAGCTGACATTACATTTTGTAACTATTCATTTACTTATTATCAATCTCCTCCTAAGTGTAAGCTCCATGGGTGTCAGAAATTGTTCTGTCTCGTTCACAGTCTTATGTGATGAATGAATGAATTTAATTTTTACAAAAATAGAAATGAGGAAGTAACAAGTATTCGTAGTCTTTTATATTCTGGTAATTATTTCCTGGGTACTTCGTTAAAATTATGTTTTGATTAATACCTCGTGACAATCCTCTAAGGTGGAGATTTCAGAGAGGAAAAACGTTGCAATCCCAGTGACTAGTAAAAGGAAAGCTAGAGAGCTGGGATTCAAACCCTGGGTGTATCTGTTGCAAAAGCAAATCTCTTTCCAGTTAATCCATATTCTTTCTTTATTATAAATTATAAAATAATGGTTGGGCGCAGTGGCTCACGCCTGTAATCCTAGCACTTTGGGAGGCCGAGGTGGGCGGATCCCTTGAGGTCAGGAGTTTGAGACCAGCCTGGCCAACATGGTGAAACCCCATCTCTACTGAAAATTCAAAAATTAGCCGGGCATGGTGGCACATGCCTGTAATCCCAGATACTCAGGAGGCTGAGGCAGGAGAATATCGCTTGTACCCGGAGAGGGAGATTGCAGGGACCTGAGATCGTGCCACTGCACTGCAACCTGGGCGACAGAGCGAGAACTTTGTAAAAAAAAAAAAAAAAAAAAAAAAAAGTGAAATACTAACTATACAGTGGATATTACAAATTATTATTACATGACTTATTTCTGTCTAATAGATGAGATCACTGAGGATGAAGTGACAGGTGAGTTACCTGGGGTCATGCCACTATGTCACACCACTCATGCTGGAAAAAGGACTTCAGAACCTGGTTCTGATTCAGCTTCCGTGGGCTCCTTTTGTACAACTGCAAGATTTCTGCAATGCAGATACTTTGTGCGTCTCACTTTGTCTGAGCAACTTTTATGTTTTCCATCCATTATATTTTACCCCTCGTAAACTTGCAGAGACTCACATTTGTAAGTTAAACACCAAGCTTTTCAAAAGCTAGTCCTAAAACTTGTATCATGATTTTGCTTCGTGTCCAAGCTAACCTTTGATTTGTCTTTATAGTACCTGTGTAAACTGAGTGAAAACAGCATTTGAACTGAAATTTGCTATTTTGCTTGTACTTATTTTCTCCTGAGCTAATGTACAACCTAACTCTTACCAGGAATAGTTTATTGCTCAGGTATAGTTTGCTGGTTCATCTATTCATTTTCAGGCTAGAGAAAAGCCTTCAGCTGAAATATTTACCAATTGCAAGAAAAATGAGGTAATTTATAGAAAGTCTATAAAAATGTGGGAGTCATGGTGCCCAGTACACCGGATGATAGTCTACATGTTAATTAAAGAATTATGTTTATAATTAGCCTGAAAGAAGATAATTTAATTGGTTGGCCAATTACAGAAATAAATTGGAGACTGAAATTGCAAACTTATATTTCACTGTGTTTTTCAAAAGCACATCTATGAATTGATAGATAAACGTTATGTCTATACATACAGAGCTATGAAACCCTTCTATAAACATGAAATTGGGGAGATACATGTCAAAACATATCCCAGAAACAAGATTAAAATTACTTCTGTGAATCATGCTATACCATGCTCCATGTTTGTGCTGAAAACTCGTTGGTGTTTATTCTCCTATGATGGTATACTAAATATCTGTCTAGCTTACTGTTTTTTTTTTTATTTAGTCTTGAGAATTTTCCCTGTGTTTGTACAATACAAGAAAAAATACACTTGCTGAAGGTCATCGTGTTGTGCAATACAAGAAAGGACTATGTCTTCAAAATCACCTTATCTTGAAATAATAGATTGTGGATAGAGAGATTTAGATCTTGAAAATTGCTTCTAAAATTACTTTTCCATCTTTTCTTGTGCAATAGTTGGAGCTTATGCAATAAACCAGTCTTTTCAGTATCTCTCTTTAAAATGTGGTATTTTCAGTGTCCTTACTTAATATGGGATAATTGTACACAGTGGTTTTCTTTTCAGAATTTTAACATGGTTTGTACGATCTGAGTCTGGTATGGGTCTTGGAGAATGTCTACCACTTGTTTATTGTGCTCTCATTCTTTAGAGAGGAGGGGGATGGTTTTCAACATTCTAAAATATGCAAGCAACGGACACCAATATGTTATGTGTACTCTATACATATATTTATACTTACACATGGCTCTCATCTGCTCTGCTCAGATACTAAATATTTCAGAGTAGTATGAATAAAGACATTTAATGTTTCATGGACACATAATATCTCACCGTTTGTAGAACAGACAGTGCTCTCTGGTGTAATTACCAGGCTGATCCTAAGAGGCCAGACTGTCTGGAACTTGCTTTCATCTCTGAATACTTTGTGCTTATGGATAAACCAGGTGACAAGGAGATGCCTTGGAGTGCTAAGTTCTGCATATCTCAGTGTTTGATTTTAATTCTTTATGTGCTAGTGGGAACACTCATTTTCTTTAACAGCCATTTCTTTGGGCCTATTCTACTTTAGGTATGAGAGGCTCAGGAAAACTTTCTTATCCTCAGCACACATATTATGATGAAGTTTACCCAGAGTCTTCATAAGTGAGCAGTCTTCAATGCCAACTGGGAAATTCAGATCATTCAGAACTGGGAACATAGGCATAGATTTGATTCATGCTATTTTTTAAGTGGAAAAGAGAAACAGGTACATTTTTGTTGATGTTACTGTTTGGTGAATGCATCTGTCGATGTTAATCTCATCTCACATGGAACAGACACTGAATTTGAATGTCTGAAATATGTCCAGTCTTTTTAGATCTGATGTTTGTACTCATATGCCAACTTTCTTATGATAATTGTCAAATTAAATGCTTAATTCTGATAGCTGCTTCCACTGGTGGATTCCACATAGATGACATCTATTTTCCAAGCCATGTTAGGCTCTTCAGTTATTTTTATGTTTTTCTAAAAGTTAAAACATTTCAGGACCTTACTTAATTTAGAGGATTTATAACATAGGAACAAAAAAATTTCCTTTGCCTCCTGGTTTCTGGGAATCTTTCTTTCTTTGCTTAGTATTTATCAAGAAGTATAGTTTGCCATCACTACATATTAGATGACATTCATGAGGGCAGTTTCAATTTTTTTCACACATTTTGAAATCAAATTTCACTAGACAATAGATGGGATCTATCATGATACTGAAATGAATTTTTCATGTGATTATATGGGCACATTGATCCTGACTATGTCAGTTCTTCTGTGATTGGCACTCGATTGATTATGGGATTGTATCCGCATCCACAAATTATTTGTGTGATGTTCTAGTTATGCTGCTTGCTATACCTGGGTGGGTGTGTGTGTGTGTGTGTGTGTGAGAGAGAGAGTTTAGCTTTTCTTTAGTAATTTCACAGTTCTACTATTCTGTGGCCTGCCAAGGGGGACACAGGAGTGTGGCAGAGGGAGAAGTAAGCCAGGTGGTTTGGAGTTTATTCCCTGACAGTCTTTAGAATTGCCTGTTGGTGTGTTTTGGCTGTGTCCCCACCCAAATCTCATCTTGAATTGTAGCTCCCATAATTCCCACGTTGTGGGAGGGACTCAATGGGAGATAATTGAATGATGGGGGCGATTTCTCCCATACTGTTTTGGTAGTAGTGAATAACTCTCATGAAATATGATGATTTTATAAGGGGAAACCCATTTCGCTTGTCTCACATTTTCTCTTGTCTGCCGCCATGTAAGATGTGCCTTTTGCCTTCTGCCTTCTGCCATGATTGTGAGGCCTCCCTAGCCACATGGAACTGTAAGTCCATTGAACCTCTTTTTCTTTGTAAATTACTCAGTCTCTGGTATGTCTTTATCAGCAGCGTGAGAATAGACTAATACAGTAAGTTGGTACCAGGAGTGTGAGAACAGACTAATACACCTGTGTATGGTGATTATAGAAAGGAAACCAAACTTTCATCAGTAGATTACCATTTTAAAGCTCCCTACAAAGTCACCACCCTCTTGCCTGCATCTGAGGCTGGCTGTGCCCTTGACTCCTTCACCTTCCTTGGTTCTTTGCTGCTGCTCTTAATTATTCCGTTTCCTGGATTTTAGGGTAACATGGAAACTTGTGAAAGCAGTAATTGAAGAGGAAGACACTCTGCTGACTTCTAAGCCAACAACTTTGTTTTATCAAGTACTTTAATGAATTCCAAAGGATGTGGCAGATGTTAATACATTCATTCTTCCTACGATAGCCCAAAAAAGTAGGCTTAACTCTAGTATTTTTCCATCTCTAAAATGCAAAGTGAGAAAGGTCGCTTTCTCGTCTTCTGTGTTGATCTCCCTCTTCCACTCTTTTTTCTCCTTTACCAAAAATTTGAGTAGATTTACTTTAGACTGCCCTTCCTTAGTCTAAATTTTAATTACCGACTAAATTTTAATTACCTGTTCATAATATATCCAGCCTTCTCTTTCTCACCTCACCATTGCATTGCACTCCTCCATTCAAACCAATTTGCTTGGCATTTTCTGTGAATTTGTTTTTCATGTGGTTTGGTTCTCATTGACACTATTCGGCGTGCATATGATAAGTCTAGAGTCTGTTCACTTTAGCTGTAGCCCACCATCTAAAGATATTTGGGAAATCACAGGACAGTACTTTGTCTTTTAGTGCAGTGATTTGATATCACTGTAGGAGACAAGATAGCCTTGAGGCTAGGAACATAGATTTTGGAGTTGTGTGGGCCCAGGTTTAAGCCTCATTTGACCACCTGCGCATCCATGAGCAAATGGTTTACTGTTACAATGGTTCTTTTTGCTCATCTGTAGAGTAAAACCATAATAATAGTAATAATACTTAACTCATAGGGCTCTTCATTTCTTAGCCATTGACCATCACTTCTGTGCCAGATGCTGTGCTATATGACAGGTATAAGTTGATAAATAAAACTAACATGAACCTCCCTTTGCGATTTCATTGAGATAATGCATAGTACCTGGGAATAGATGCTTAATGATACACCTAGGAAGGAGGTAGTTCTAGAATGTAATCAATGATAGCTCCTTTCCCATTTAAAGGTATAGAAAGTATCTTTCATTCTTTATTTTTCAAATAGAGGATTGAATATCTACCATGTGCTGGGTAGCAGGGATGCAGTATCAACAAAGTCGGCAGTCCTTCATGCAGTGTGCATACTTCTGTTCCAGAAGACAGTGAACAAGGAAACAGTTGAGTAAACTAAGCAGTTATAGAGTATGATGCATGTTATGAAGGAACTGGAGAGATAATGGTGGGAAGGAAGGTAGGGTGGGAAGGAAAGGAGAGGGCTAATAAGGTAAGACCTTAAAAATGGGACACAGCAGGTTTTGCAAAGATCTGGAGGAAGAACAAGCAAAGGCCTTGAGGTAGAAAAGGGCTTTGTGGCCAGGCGCGGTGGCTCACACCTGTAATCCCAGCACTTTGGGAGGCCAAGGCGGGTGGACCACCTGAGGTCAGGAGTTGGAGACCAGCCTGGCCAAAATGTTGAAACCCGGTTTCTACTAAAAATACAAAAAAATTAGCCAGGTGTGGTGGTGAGTGCCTGTAATCCCAGCTACTCAGAAGGCTGAGGCAGGAGAATCCCTTGAGGAGGTGGAAGTTGCAGTGAACATAGATAGTGTCATTGCAAGCCAGCCTGGGTGGCAAAAGTAAGACTCCATCTAAAAAAAAAAAAAAAGTAAAGAAAAGGGCTTTGCACATCTGAGGAACAAAATAGAGGTATGTGTGGCTGGATTGTATCAAGTAGAGTGCAGAATGACATGAGAAGGTGTTATAGACTTGTAGACGGAGGAGGAAATAGATCATGCAATATGTCTGGTGGATTGTGAGAAGCTGACTTCCACTATGGCCAGGGTGATGTCAGGGCAGGTAACGGGACTACAGGCAGTCAGGAGGAGGAAGTCATCAGGATGCTGCCCGGGTATCTGGCATTCATTACTATTTGCTTGGCAGTGCCACTTATCAAGATAAGGAACTATGGGGGATGGCAAAATTTGGCGTAATAGATCTATTAAAATGTGGACATTATTGGTGGCTATTCATAAAATAAAGGCATATCTATATCTTCTTTTATGTACCTCTTGGTTTCTGTGACATTTAAGAAAAACATTCAAGACTTTCTCTGAAGATGTCTCAAGTTTTTATTTTTGCTACATGTTACTTGGCAGGAAGCTAAAAGTCCCGGTCACTAAAGATTGCTTATGGCCTGTGAGGACAGCACAGAGTGAGACTGGATTGGTTGGTTGACAACAGTCAGACTGTTACAGAATGCTGAGGGGTTAATTAGCTTAGAGTTTATTGGTGCAGTATACTTGCTCAGCACTGATGGATTTCCTGATTTAGTGTATTAAAGATGAAAAAGTAAAGTTCCTTTCTGATAGAAGTGTTTATTTCTACTAAACTGGGACTGGAAAAGCATTGATGAAATGTTTATATATTCAGAGCAACATTCTGCCTTCTGCCTTCTGCTTGGCCAGCTGCCATCTCTGACTGTTGGAAATAAAGTGAGGGGTCTGACGTCATCTTGATGGTGTCTGGTATTTGGGTGTTTCTGTCTAGCTTCCTTTGGCTGACATTACCAAGGCACATTGTTAATACCTGTCTCTTATACACATCTAGAACATTACCAAGGCACATTGTTAATACTGGCCTCACAGGCCATAATCTCTTACGTGTCATTTTGTATTTAAACTTTTGCATAAGAGTCATCAGCACAGAACAACAGATTAGTTCTGTAGCAATATTAGTTTTGAGATGGAAAAAAAAAAAAAGATACTACTGGACCAGGCATGGTAGCTCACACCTGTAATCCCAGCACTTCAGGAGGCCAAGGCGGGCGGATCACCTGAGGTCAGGAGTTCAACACCAGCCTGGCTAACATGATGAAACTCCATCTCTACTAAAAATACAAAAATTAGCCAGGCGTGGTGGTGTGCGCCTGTAATCCCAGCTTCTCAGGAGTCTGAGGCAGGAGAATTGCTTGAACCTGGGAGACAGAGGTTACAGTGAGCTGAGATCACGCCACTGCACTCTAGCCTGGGCAACAGAGTAAGACTCTGTCTCATTAAAAACAACAACAACAACAACAAAAAACAGAGAGAGAGAGAGAGAGAGAGAGAGAGAGAGATACTACCGTCACCTTGTATGAAACCACATACACAGCATAGTTAAGCGTACTAATGAAATATCCTATCGTTTCCTCTGTTTAATAGTAGGCTAGAGAGAGGCTTATACAGTAAACATGTAAAAGGTACAGTTAATTTCTCTGCTTGAATTTGCACATGGGAGGAATTATCTTCTCTTCTTTTGCCCTTTTCACAGAACCATAAAATGTGAGGGCTTGGACCTTGGAGGACATCCAGTTCATCCACTTGTGGGGAACTGAAGACTAGATAGTTACACTGTAGTTCAAGTGCGATCATATCACTGCAATTAAAACTATGAGAACACTAGATTATTCTGTAGTGCCACCACATTATGAATATGACTCACTGTCAAGTAACAGATGCCCCTCATATTGATGTGATCAATCACAGCACTTCTCTTAGAGTCTGTGGGTGATTGGTCACTGCATATTGGTTTTTAGTTCATGCACAGAAGGCAATGTGTATAGTGGCGTTACCTTCTTGTTCCCCAGTGATTCAAGATTTACAAAAAAGGAATACGTGGAAATTGGCTAACGCAGATGAAAGTGCATCAAAGAAACAAAAAGTGATAACATTGGGAACCAAAATTCCAATTGAACATAAAGGAGTTCTAAAAGGATGACCTGGCTATGGAATCATGACAGTCCTGCCCTTTGACCCCCTATAATTACACACCCAGAGGAACTTAGCGGAAGTGAGCTTATTGGTGTGTACAAGGAAAATGGTTGTGACCAATAGGATGTAGGTGTTCCAGAGTAAATGACGCCAGTTGAAAAACTTCACATTAAAGAACCCTCAGAGATATATCAGCATGTTGAAAGCACAAAAGAATATTCCTGAAGCTGATTCAAATGTAGGAGCATGACAATGTGTCCAGGGATAGCAGTGATGCTCACTCCACCGGGATGGTTATATTGTGGGACGAGTGAAGGCAGGTCACGAGTGTTTTACAAAGAAATAAAACACTTTGGCGGTGTGCTGTGGCTCACACCTGTAATCCCAGCACTTTGGGAGGCCGAGGTGGGCAGATCACTTAAGTCCAGGAGTTCTAGACCAGCCTGGGCAACATGGCGAGACCCTGTCTCTACAAAAAAAAATTAAAAAAAAAAGAAATAAAACACTTTAATTCTCAATGTTTCCAATCTTCTAAATTATAGTGCACTAAATATGTTTAGTTTCACTATTTAGAAAGTTTTTTCTATACATTTATAAACCATAGGGTGTTTGTAATGTTTGGAAAAAAATCTTAAAGGTCATGGAACAATGATAAACAATGTGAATTTTCCCAAAGCTTGTCTGAAGACAGTCATTTTTATGGTCCTGTACTAGCATGCAAATTGAGGACTGCCTGTAGTTTAAATGAATAAATATAGACTCAGTGAAAGTCCAAAAATATTGGCTTCTTTTATTTGGAATTATCTCAGCTTATTCTGTTAACTACTTATTTGCTTTAAGGAAAAAAAAATAGCATAGATAACATTTTATTTGTCTGTATGACATAAATGTCAAAAGTAATGATGGGATGAATGAGATCAACTTGTAAGCACTTATCACCATGCCTGCAACATAATTGGCACTCGATAAATGCAACACATATCTAGAATTTGATCATTTCTCTCTACTTCCACTGCTACCATTCTGGTTTGAGTCACCACCTCCCTCCCTGAATGGTTGCAGTGACCCCCCTTGGGTAACTCTGCTTCTTCCTTGCCTTTCTACACTCTGCATTTAGTACACGACCCAGTGGCTTCCCATTTCCCCCAGTAAAATCCAAAGGTCTTACACTGACATCAAGGCTATCCATGGTCTGGGCCCCTTATCTCTGATCTCATCTCCCACCCACTTCCCCTAGCTTACTCTGCTCTAGGTGCAAATTTCCTGATGATGCTGAGACCATGCTTTCCTGCCTAGGGGGCTTTCCCCAGCTTTCCCTCTCCCTGGATTGCTCCTCCTCCACATCGTCATTGGGTCAATTTCTCATTCCTCCTTAAAGTCTTTGCTCAAAAGTCACCCCCTCAATGAGGCCCTGGCAATTCTGTTCAAAACCTTAACTTCCCCCAGCCCAGTAGCATTTCTGATCGCCTTATACTGTTCTTTTTTTCTTTCCATAGAGCTTTTCACCTTCTAAGATTTTCAGATTTTTAGTTTACTTTTTAAAATTCATCCTCTTCTCTTGCTAGAATGCAAACCTAAAGAGTTCAGGGATCTTTTGTTTGTTAGGCAATTTAGCTCTTATAATATTTCCTACCATGTATTGCATCTGAGTGAATAGCTTTTAAATGATGAATGACTATTTGAAAGAAACTGTTGATGTTGTTTGAGAATTGTTCTCCATTCTGTACGGTTCCAGCAGACTTGGCAACAGTGATTGTAGAAATCATGTCTTATTTACTCATCACAAAATTGTCAGAATCCAGTATTCCAGTTCTGGCCTTTCTTCCATAAATATTAGATCTCTGTTCTAAAGAGTTTTTTTTGTTTGTTTGTTTGAGATGGAGTTTTGCTCTGTTGCCCAGGCCAGAGTCCAATGGCATTCTCTTGGCTCACTGCAACCTCCGCCTCTTGGGTTCAAATGATTCTCCTGCCTTAGTCTCCTGAGTAGCTGGGATTACAGGTGCGTGCCACTGTGCCCAGCTAATTTTTGTATTTTTAGTAGAGATGGGGTTTCACCATGTTGGCCAGGCTGGTCTCAAACTCCTGACCTCAGGTGATCCACCTGCCTCAGCCTCCCAAAGTGCTGGGATTACAGGCGTGAGCCTCTGCGCTTGGCTGAGAGTTTTAAAGTCACAGGAAATACACAAAGGAATTCAACTCAACATATATTGACTGAACGTTTTCTATGTACAGTTGTCTAAAATGGATAATTATTAACTTAGGTTTTCACTAAAGCATTTATTTTCCTCAAGCCACTGGTTTCCGTGGAGTTTAAGCCGATGTGCTGAAGAGATAACCACAGGATAAGATACATATAGTGAGCTTTCTGAGTTGATGCTAATTATGGAAACATTCTCAGGACATAACTTAGAGGACCAGTTACACAAGCCTAAACCTGGAAAAAAATATCAGAAGACAAGAAGAGTAAGAGTTTAAGGAAAATACTTGGCATGATGTGAGAGATTTTTTTTTTTTTTTAATGACCAGAGCTATTAAGACTATTCATTGAGTTTTCAAGAGTATAATATATGATTGATTTGTTTAGATTATGTACACAAAGAGCATTGTTGTACTTAAAATAGGGGAAAAAGAAGGGACTGCATTGCTTTTTTCCAGTGATGCATTGGGTTTTATATTGATGCTGTGGATGCTTATGATACATTAAAATTTGTCACAGCAATGATAGACAGGATCGGTAATTTTCCTCCAATATTGCCCTATTTCCTGGCTGCATGAAACCATGAAATCACTTAATGGGATCATCCAATACCAGCTTTGATTGGAAATTAAATAAGATCTTACCTTGGCAGTTCTAAGAAGAGACTGTGTCTGTCAGCATGGCATCACATATTTATGAATAATCTTAAGGTGAATTGTGATAAGCAATCACTTATTGAGTTCATTACATTTGCAGGCACAGTGCTAGACAATAGAGATATACTGGTGAACAAAACAGATCTTGTTCCTGCTCTCACACAGATCCTGATACTATTGGAACCCATAGAAATGGACAGAATTGGGTCTAAGTAACTGCAAAGAAGTGATTTCTCTCTGCAAGTAACATCATTATCATGGTTTATGAATTCTGTTCCTTGTTATTAAATATCAGTTAGGAAACTGATGTGCAAGTGGCATGGGGAGATACTAAATAAAATGCGTAGGCTCACCCTTGAATGCTTCAAGATGTTTGTACAGAAGGAATGGAGTATCTTTTGTTTGATTCTTATTTGTTGTAATGGAAAGGCAGAAACCCCTCTAAATGCCACCCCCTTGTTGGGATTGAATTGGATTAGAGGTCATCTATCCACCCATTTAACAGATATTTTTTGATTGAGTGCTTCCTGTGAGCCAGCATTCTTACAGGCTTTGGTGATCACCATTAGTAAAAGTGACAATGTCCTTTCCCTTACAGAACTTGCATTCTAGTGGGGGAGGCTCAGAAAAATTTTAAAAAAGCAAATAGCATATAATACAGTGTCAGGTAGTCATAATAAAGAGGAAAAATTAAGACAAGGGACTCAGGTGATAGGGGCTGCTATTTTAGATAGGGCGACCATGGAAGTGGTTTTCCGTGTGTGTGACCTCACAGGTTTGTGAGCAGCAGTCAAGCTAGCTTTGCTCAGAATTACTAAATGTACACACACACACACACACACACACACACACGAGCATGAACGTAGGCTTTCCCATAATTCACCCCTCAACACATCCCCCTCTTCCACTGTCGCCACCCCTGCTATCCCTAAGCTTTGGGCTTTCTCTGTCTCCTGCTTTCTACATCTCCTGATTCTTTGAAGGTTTTCTATTTTCTTTCTCCTGTTCTGGGATCAACCGGTGTACTGTCTGGCCAAGTTTGAGGTCCCTAGGCATCCCTGAATGCCTTATCTACTGTCTTTGCTATGTAAGGCTTGTATATGTCTGCATTGTAGCCACAGTTTCTCATTTGGCCAATCCTCAGTAAGATGATTTGGGGAAGGCAACATTTCTTCGCTATTGAGAAAGATCTCATGTTGAACTTTGTTTTTCAACTGCAATATCCAAAGTGGGCAATTCAATGAAAGGGTAGTGCTGATTTAGTGCTATTAACTTATTACAAATTTTGGGCATTGTTTGTTCTTATTCATTCATTCAACTACTATTGATTGACGCCCTTCTATATGCCTGACATTATGCTAGATACTGGGGCTATAATTCTAGGTAATAACAGACTCAGTTTTATTATTATTATTATTATTATTATTATTATTATTATTTGAGATGGAGTCTCACTGTTGTCGCCCAGGCTGGAGTACAGTGGTGCAATCTCGGCTCACTGCAACCTCTGCCTCCTGGGTTCAAGCAATTCTCCTGCCTCAGCCTCCCGAGTAGCTGGGATTACAGGCACCCACCACTATGCCCGGTTAATTTTTGTATTTTTTTTTTTTAAGTAAAGATGGGGTTTCACCATGTTGGCCAGGCTGGTCTCGAACTCCTGACCTCAGCTTATCCACCTGCCTTGGCCTCCCAGAGTGCTGGAATGTGAGCCATCACACCCAGCCCAGACTCAGTTTAATAATCAGACATTAATAATTACACAAATGAACACATAACGACAATTGAAGAAACTAAAGGAAAAATACAATGTATGGGAGCGCAAAACAAAATAATTAGTAGCCTGGCGGGTCTAATCTCAACACAGCCTTGAAAGGATGCCTGGGTTGAGGTTTGAAAGACGGATAAGCGTTAACTAGAGAAGAGAGATAGGGGTTTAATAGTGCATGCAAAAGTCCTGTAGGAGCAAAGGGATGAAGGAAGGTTGGTTGGAGATATCGGGCTGATGCCAGGCTATGCAGTGTAGAGCCTTGTAGGCTGAAGGATTTTTTTTTTATTGTTTGTTTGTTTTTTGAGATGAAGTCTTGCTCAGTTGCCCAAGCTGGAGCATAGTAGCACAATCTCAGCTCACTGCAACCTCTGCTTCCTGGGTTCAAGAGATTCTCCTGCCTCAGCCTCCCAAGTAGCTGGGACTACAGGTGCACACCACTACCCCCAGCTAATTTTTGTATTTTTAGTAGAGGGGGGTTTCACTATGTTGGCCAGGCTGGTCTCAATCTCCTGACCTCAAGTGATCCGCCCGCTGGGCCTCCCAGAGTGCTGGGATTACAGGTGTGAGCCACCGCGCCCGGCCGGCTCAAGGATTTTTTGGCTTTTATCTTTAGAGCAATTGGAAACCATTGAAGGGTTTTAAGCCAGCACACCATACAGTACAGATTGATGGTGTGGCCTCAAGCTAAAGCTCCTTGGAAGGGAGTTTGCAGCGTGGAGAACCATTCAGTGGATTTTAAAGATGTCAACATGAGAGATGATTGTAGCTTGGACTAAGGTGGTGAGAAATTGATGGATTGGAAAAGTATTGATGGAGTAGAACCCACAGGACTTGGTAACTCCAAGGTGGCTGTCACCCTTATGTAAGTGCTTCCATTTATCTAATTGCTCATGAGGTTTCTTGTAAGTGGTTGATTATTTATTATTTCATCCAGAATTTGTATAAAGAAAGATCAATACATTTGTTTCTTCAAGTTTGTTTAGTAAAGGATGAATATTCAAGGGTACTTTTAGTCTTTATGGGCCAAGGTAAAAAAAAATGATGGTCATCATGTGCATTTAAGCACTCAAACACTATTGGTACACGCAGCCAAAATGCAAAAGCAGGACATATGAATTACAAGTCTGTACCTCAGGGGCTGAATAGCAAATACTAATTCAGAAGAGGCCTTATGACCCAGGAAAACATACTTTAATTAATATCTGTATTGTTCTGTCAGGTAGGTTAACCCTCCGGATCACATCAGTATTTGGCAGTGTTGATCTTTATTGTTGGAATAGAAACTAGATTGTGTGTGTGTGTGTGTGTGTATACATGTATGTGTGAGCACGTGTGCATGTACACAATATCCTCATGTATACTTAATATATATGTTACCTACTAGATGTATTACATATGGATAATAATAAATAGAAAACATTAAGCTATTTATCAAAACCTCTCAAATGCCTGCTCTGCATGCTGTCAGACCACAGTGATTCTGGAGAGGAAGTGTGCTTTGAGATGAATGATGGGTTAATTAAAGGCAACTGGCAGGTGGCTTGTGAACTGGTGTTTGGTTCATTAAGTGTTCGGTATATTTTACTTTCTGTCCAAAGGGAACCCTTTGCTTGCTGGAAAGTAAAATAAAAGCAGCTCCTGGGTAAACTGTCAAAAGCTTGGATGAGTATGTCGGATTAGATTGTATCATTCAAAGTTGAACCATGATTGAAAGCTGTAGCTATAGCCTCTGTCCTTGGTGGTATAGCAGAGCTCTCCTGAACTTAATGTTGCTTCATTACCAGGCACTCCATCATACAGTGTTAAGGCACTGGATTGAAGTGAAACTTTGTGTAAGTGAGTTGGTCTCATACATTGGATAGTATAGCTTAATATAGTATTTAAATCCATTCCTTTCCCTTAGATGATTGGCATGTCTTACATACTAATGGGCATCTCCACATGAGCTTTAATTTCTGCTTTGTCCAAAGTACCCGGGCTTATTTTAATATTTGACTGTTAAAGATTGTCTTCAAACTCCTATAGGTTTCCTATATCATATATCAAAAAGATACTCATATCTGGCTGGGCGCAGTGGCTCACGCCTGTAATCCTGGCACTTTGGGAGGCCGAGGTGGGTGGATTGCCTGAGCTCAGGAGTTCGAGACCAGCCTGGCAACACAGTGAGATCCTGTCTCTACTAAAAATACAAAAAATGAGCAGGGCGTGGTAGTGCTTGCCTATAGTCCCAGTTACCTGGGAAGCTGAGGCAGGAGAATCACTTGAAGCCGGGAAGCAGAGGTGGCAGTGAGCTGGGATCATGCAGCTGCACTCCAGCCTGGGTAACAGAGTGAGACTCTGCCTCAAGAAAAGAAAAGAAAAAAAAAACCTCATATCTTTCTTAGGATCTATATATTTTCTGGGTCCCTTTCTGGGCCCTAGATCCTCAGAGTGTGGTTCATACTTGAGAGCTTGTTAGAAATGCACAATCAGTCCCACTCAAGACTTTCCCAATCAGAATCTGCATCTTAGCAGGATCCATGGGTGATAGGATGCACCTTACAGATTGAGAAGCACTTTTATAGATAACATACTTGGTAAAAATCAATTGAGTCTCTAGAAGCAGTGTGGGATTACAGACTGAATGATCTGAATCTAACTCAGATGAATTAGGTTTAGTGATCAATTTCTGGAAATATGTCTGATAAGCCCTCTGTGAGTAACAAGTTACTTTATGCCCCGTTTTCCTCATCTAGATATGTGTGGGTCATCTTTATACCACGGGGGTATCGTGAGGATTAAATAAGCTAATGCCAGGATGGGCATTCACTGGACTTTTTGTGAAGATGGTGTGCCTTCTCTTCTTCCGGGGCTTACTGAGTGAGCTCTGTTACTCCCACTTGTCCCATATGCCTGTGGTTTTGTTTTTACCTCGTCTTGCTGTCTCCTCTTATTCTCATTCCCAAACTGTCTTTAGTTCATAATTAATTATGTATTAAATTGTATTTAAATAGCCTCCAGCATCCAAAGGAGTAAGAGTGTAGTTACTTACCCAAGAGTGTAGTTTGCATGTTAGAGTTAGTTGCATAGGGTAGGTAAGACAAAATAGTAAAAGCCTCTGGGGATTTCATAAGGCACTGAGCACACCAGCACAATTTTTGGTTCTTTTGTTTCAATTACACTACGTATTTGGAACACAATATAGCTTCAATCTTGCAGATTATATAAGCTCCAAAGTACTTCATGATTGTTTTTATTATCACCACAGTGCACATGAATTTATATTCAGATGTACCCTATCCTATGAGAAAAATGCTATTTTTTTAGCAAATGATGTTTTAAAGAAAACAAATGAATGTTCACTGGAAATCAGTGAGCACCTGGAGCGTCAGTTAGGAGGTGGTTGTTAAAAATATTGGGCTTTGCCTGTGGCTGGTGCTATAAGCTATGCTATTAAATATTGCTGCTACCATATAGGAAAAAAAGGCAAATACAAAGCATTACAAGGATTTAAAATACAAATTAGAGTGGCGCCTTTCCAATTTATATAGCATATTCTTTTTTTTTGAGACGAAATTTCGCCCTTGTTGCCCAGGCTAGAGTGAATGGCGCAATCTCAGCTCACTGCAACCTCTGCCTCCCAGGTTCAAGCAATTCTCCTGCCTCAGCCTCCTGAGTAGCTGGGATTACAGGCATGTGCCACCATGCCTGGCTAATTTTTATATTTTTAGTAGAGATGGGGTTTCTCCATGTTGGTTCAGGCTGGTCTCGAGCTCCCAATCTTAGGTGACCCTCCCGCCTTGGCCTCCCAAAGTGCAGGGATTACAGGTGTGAGCCACCGCGCCCAGCCATATAGCATATTCTTTAGGTTAGCTAAAAAAAAAAAAAAAACCTTGCTGTCTGCTTTTGAGGCTTTATTCCCATCACCTATGCCCTGCCATACTACCTTGGTGAAGGGCTTCTAGAATATACTTGTGTATCCCTTTTCTGTCTAATTAGAAGGGTTGATGATTATATTGTTTTTTTACTACTCTGTTATGTTTTCTTTTGTTTCTTTGAGGTTGAGATGTCAAAACACGTAAATGGTCAGACTTTTTAGGCCCTTGCCACATAGAACCTGTATTTTCCATTTACTTACTGTGCATTTGGTGCCTTTGTATGCTAGTCATTACGTAAGGTGCTTTATCGGATTTACTTCATCATTTTAGAAATTCAGTACTTCGCCTCACATCATATAACCTAGTACCTGGTGAGCTGGGATGGGAATCCAGATCTTGCTTGTTCTACAGTCCATGATTCCTGCAGCACTCGCGCTGCCTGTATTGAGTCCTCCTAATTTTCATCTTTCTCCATGTGCAGTTTCTTCAGTAACCTTGCTTAACTAATTGATTGGAAAGCTGTTTTGGCTTTCAGAGGACTGAAATAAGAAATTGTCTCTCCACGCGTTCTTAAGCAACCCAGGATCCTTTCAGATGTGCTCAAGCAACTAATGCGTGGTTGAACTAAGATGACTTTTGCCATCACTTTGAACTGAGGAAGTTCTGTTATTGACCTGTTTTCCGGTGTGAGTTTTGAAATGACACGTGTGCCTGCTATTAGAATCTGTTCCATTCTTGATGATACTTGGTGTCCTAGAAATATGTCAGACAATTGCTTGTTAATTTTGATGACTAAAATAGTGATAATAATATGAAAATCCTGTATTTTACTTTTATTTGTTCAGGTTGCCTCTGAGATCAGTCAGTACAATCAGAAAACTGCTAATTGCCTTGAGTGGCTGTAGCTCCCCTCTTCTCCCCCACCCAATTGCTTTTTTGCAAATAAAAAGTACATTAGGGACTGATTCTGTAGGGGTTTCTTTTGGTTGTTTTTTTGACAGTAGTTTTTACATTGCGCACAGATTTTTTAAATGCACTAAAATAATGTTCTTCAAGATCTAATTTGGACTGTGGAGTCATGTCAGGTCTCACTTATTTTTCCCTCCCTTTCTCCCCCTTTGCAGGATGATGAAGTGGTTCTGCAGTGCACCGCAACCATCCACAAAGAACAACAGAAACTATGCTTGGCAGCAGAAGGATTTGGCAACAGACTTTGTTTCTTGGAGTCCACTTCCAATTCCAAGGTGGGATGAAGTCTTTCAAGGCTATTCAAATATGCAAGTTTTACTAGTGGCATTGAAGTTATTTATGAGCTCTCTACTATTTTCTGTGGAACACATACTATATAAATGAAAGGGATATAAAAATGTTTTCAACTCCATTTTGCTGATTTTTAATTGAGTCTCTTCTGGGTACAAAGAACTAGGGATAAGATTGTTAGCAAGAACACGGAAAGTCCTTGCCCCATGATGTTTATATTCTGGTAGAAAAGCAAACAAGTAAATAAATGGTGTAATTTGAAAACTGATAAGGGCTAGGAGGATTGAATGGATTATAGTCTTAGGCTCATTATATTTTTTATAAGATAGACTTTCAATTTTCTGTATTAACAAAAAGTCAAAACTCTAGATCCCAGTTCATGTTTAAAATAGGTAAACCTGGGTATAGATATAGTTCACACAGATATATCTGGATTTGACTTTCATTGGTAGAAAATGGGATATGGCTTTTTTTCCTCAAAGTGGTATCTCTTGCATTGATCCTAAAGGGGAAAGGACAGAACGATTGTCAGCAGTAAGTAGTCAGACACTGTAAATTATATATGTACTCTTGGAAATGAGCCCAGAAATATCTTAAGCTATGGAATTTTAAAATCAAAGGCAGAACTAACTTTTGGAGACAACCACTCCTAGGATATTTATTTTTTTAGGCTGATCTTTGCCTAAAAGAGAATGGTTCATAATATCAACATAGATTTTCTTGCAGAAATATAAACACTTAAATCTGTTGATATGTTTTGATTCATTATTCCTGATTCCTAACTGTGGATATTTACTGTACATTCTGTATATGAATGAATTTTCATCTGTGTCTCTATATTTCAGAAGTTAGAAGTTGAGGTTTTACTTTTAGGAACTATTCACTTTGAGACAGACCCACCTTGTAATTATTAAAAATTCAGGGAGAAATGAGGAATTATCAAGAAGGCATAGTTTTTCATCTCTTTGAATCTCCACATAAAACCAGACAGATCTATGAAGAGGGCGAAACTCACACCCACAGACAACACAGTATCCAAGACAAACTAAGTGGCAAGTTATTCCTACATATGGTGTCAGTAAATGTACAGGAGGAAGTGCAAGAGAGGCGACATGATTTCTATTGTCTCTGAAAGTCAGTGACAAATCCTTGCTGGAAACTGTGGTGGGCCAATGTGAAAACAGCAACCACTCCAGGCATGGTGGCTCACGCCTGTGGTCCCAGCACTTTGGGATCCAAGGCAGATGGATCACTTGAGGTCAGGAGTTCAAGACCAGTCTGGCCAACATAGCGAAACCCTGTCTCTATTAAAAATACAAAAATTAGCTGGGTGTGGTGATGCACACCTGTAATCCCAGCTACTTGGGAGGCTGAGGCAGGAGAATCGCTTGAACCCAGGAAGCGAAGATTGCGGTGAGCCAAGATCGCACCACTGCACTCCAGCCTGGATGATAGAGCAAGATTCTGTGGAAAAGAAAAGACAAAGAAAAAGAACTAAGAGGGAGCAAAGGAGCCATGGCATAGTGAGGTGAGATGTTTCTGGTGTAACGTTGGCCCTATGGACTTTTATAACTAACCATGTAAAGCTCTCTTACAGGTCAAAGCCCTCCTCTGAGGAAACATTGCAGGGGTGATAGAGGCAAAGGATAGAGAAGGATCAAATGAAAAACAAACAAAAAAATAGAGGAGGGAAACAGAACCCATAGATTTCATAAGATGCCATGTTTCAAGTAGTGGGGAG